>NC_134265.1:29969328-30269328 GCF_031893055.1 Leptodactylus fuscus | reverse complement strand
GATCTTTTGGGAATGATGGGAACAGAAGACTGGGACTAAAATCAGGAGCTTCCCATGCCAAGGGCTTGGACGGGAGGCATAATTTACAGACAGTGTCCCTGGAGATACAAGGGGACTAGAAGAGCTGATCTTTGGGAGGGTACCTGATGACTTCAAGGGAGGGTAATGCAGGGTTAAAATAGAGGGTGGAGAGTCACTTTATCTTTGACATGGATGGGGTTATCCCAATTCTAAAATACATTAAAGTGGTTTTCTCGGATTTACAAAATTTAGCCATTTGTTCAATCTGTATTACTGCTTTAGACCAGTGATTAGTTACAGTGGCCACATGTATGACTGGTCGGTAAGGACCAACCTTAACCGCTGGAGTGGTGGTGCTGGCTGAAATTGAAAAAATATGTTTTTTTGTTGATTTTTTTTTAACATTCTGTTTGTTGCCAACTTTTTAAAAGAAATTCCTTTAAGGCCAATGGTTTCAAAAAACATTTTGGACAATTGTAATTGCTAGTCTATTGAGGTTTATTTAACATCACAAGTTTTCAGTGTGAGCTTCAGTTCGTTCCGGTTCTTTCAAAATAATGTTGTTTTCTTTAAGTAAAATTGGATCTAAAAATTTTAACCTTCTTCTTTTTGTGTATTCTAGGTGCATTGGAGATAACATCTGTGGATGTTGGGGGGATTGTGGCCATCAGAGCCGTCATAAGCAATTTTTATTTAGCCATGAGTAAAAAAGGCAAAGTATATGGCTCTGTAAGTATTTCACTTTTTTATTTTATTTTTTTAAATTAATTTTTGGGAGGGTTTTCGAGAGAGGAAAATTATTAATTGATGTTGGTTCGTGCGCTTCACATATTCACAGACTAGGGGTAGAGATGAGCGAACAGTAAAATGTCCAAGGTTCGATATTCATTTCGAGTAACCCCTCAATATTCGACTACTCGAATCGAATATTGAACCCTATTATAGCCTATGGGGGGAAAATGCTTGTTTCAGGGGTAGGCAACGTTCGATCAAATTATACTTACCAAGTCCACGAGTGAGAGTCGGGCTGGATCCTCCGAGAAGTCTTCTCCTTGCAGGGGCCCTGCGGCGTCTTCCGGCTCTTCATTCACTCTGTCATCGGGCCTGGGCAGAGCCGAGTGCACATGCCCACACTACAAGCGGAGATGCGCAGTCGGCTCTGCCCAGGCCCGATGCCTGGCAGAGTGAATGAAGAGCCGGAAGACGCCGCGGGGAAGCTGCACGGAGAAGACTTCTAAAGGTAGGAGAAGAACCAGCATTGATTGGCCGACTGTATAGCATTCGGCCAATCAATGCTGGTTCTGCATCGAACTTTTACATTCGAACAGCGAGTGGTACTCGATCGAGTACGAGTATTTCGAATACCGTAGTATTCGATCGAACACCTACTCGATCGAGTACTACTCGCTCATCTCTAACTAAGGGTCATTCATGGAAGGCAGATTAACCTATTTGTGGAATGAGTTAGAAAGTGTAAGGCTGAGTTCACATCTGCGCTTGGTGACCCTTCAGGGATTCTGTGGATGGCACATTTTTCAGACGAAAACCAGGAAGAAAACCGGCAGCCCTCATTATAGTCTATGGGGTTTATGGGCTTTAGTGGGTGTTTGGGTGGCCAAATGGACCCAAACAACAGAAACGTCAACGTTAGTGTGTACCTAGCATCAGGATGAACTATCTCCTAAATTTTGCCACCTTACAACCAGAAACTTAAATGTATGTTATTGAGATTTTACACGATGGAACAACACAAAGCAGTCGATAAGTAAAATGATACAAGTTAAAAATCGGGAAAGTGTCGAATTGTCTTGTTTCCACCGATTTTAAATTTACCCAATTTTTATGTTTTAGATAAATTTTTAACTCATCATGTATTTTTGTCTTCTATATTAACAGAAAGAATTTAATATAGACTGTAAACTAAGGGAGAGAATAGAGGAGAATGGCTACAACACGTACGCATCACTCACATGGAAAAATAATGAGAGACAAATGTTTGTGGCACTAAACGGGAAAGGAACCCCAAAGAGAGGACCAAAAACGAGGAGGAAAAACATGAACGCCCATTTTCTCCCCATGCCTTTATAACATTGCATGAAGGATTTGAGGTATTTTTGGACTAAGGCCTTGCGACGAACGCTCTAAAGAACTCGTAAAAGAAGGACGTTTATGGTGGACCATGTGTGTGTCGGAACATTTGAGAATTTTTGGTTGGTACAGTGTCATAGTCGGAATTCTAAAAGCTAAAGCTCTTCGAGGATTTATTTGTACGATACATGGATAGGAGACGATCTGACAGACGATCATCTGGGAAAGTTATTTATGGAATACTAACTCAAATCCGAGATCATCGATGCTTATTTGGGCCCAATGAGAAGTCACAAAAGCAATTATAAGAAGCACTTGGGTCAACCCTACAGGAATAACGGATATTTCTGACGAGACACCCAAAAAGAATGTATAGGATCAAGATGTGGAAACATGATCGAGCTGTTCTAAAAAAATGACTCTTGTGTTATGCCTGTGTATTCTACCATCCCCTATCCCTTCTCTGTTTCTTTGTAAGTTATTTATTTAATAGAACGTTTACTATGTCTCTTCAGTGTTTGAGTCGTGTGTCTACAAATTTTGCATCTGTTTTAATCTCATTAATAAAACGAGATTGGGCCCTATTTATCAAAACTGTCTAAAACCGAGGCCCCATATCGCTGAAACGTAACTTTTTTGTATTGTTGCAGATTCTGTTGCGGTTTTTTTGAGCCAAAGCCAAGAATGTTTACAAATGGAATCGGAACTATATAGAAAGTTCTTACCCTTCTAACTTCTGCTCAATCCACTCTTAGCTTTGGCATTAAAAAAACCAAAATCTCCAACAATTAAAGCTGCGTTTCCTCCTTGGCCTGGTTGAGCAGCTTCGATACATTAGGCCTAAGATTTTTTTTTTTTTTTTTTGTTCTGCTTAAACATCCTACGTGACAATGTTCTAGTTCTGAAAAGATGTGGAGACATTTCTATCTAAGAAAAAATAGAAAAACTCTATTTATCAGTTGATCCTATAGGCAGGTTACTTTGGCGGCTAGTAGGGTTGAGCCGATCTTGAGATTTCAAGATCGATTTTAAAATCCGATTTCCGATCATTTTCCAGCCGATCTTGATCCCAAGCTCGATCGCCAATCGGAATCCGATCTTTTCCGATCCCGATCCTCAACCCTAGTCAATGCTTTTCTATGGGAAAAGTCACTTTTGGGGTTGAGCCGATCTTGAGATAACCCCCGATCTCGATCCCGCTGGGAAAGATCGGGTCGGAATTCCGATTGCGATTGTGAAATTTACTCGTTCGCCGATCCCGATCGCTCAACCCTAGCGGCTAGGCCTGAAGATAGAGGCTTGAATGTTTTTGAAATGAAAAATTTGAGAGTTTACTAGGGCCATAGTCTACACATCATAGTGATACATTAACAGCTCTCTTTTACAACTCATTACCATATTTTTTTATTTTTTTTCTACCGTCGTCATTTTGTAAGTTATGGCTTGTAAGGACCTAAAAGAAGGGATTCGCTGGGCCATATTAATAAAGCGGCATTACGGTTGATGTCACCAAGAGGAGAACTGACTTTTTTTACTGCATTGAGATTGGCTTGTGTAGACATCATCAATGTAACATGTAATCTGTTCTGTGCCATTTCCATGTCGTGTATGTCTTCTACATAAAGAGATGATAATAACCTATAACAACTGACTTTATTATGGATGGGTAACATCAGTTGCGTAGCTAGGCCGGGCTGGTGGGTCGTGTTCCCCCAGGTGCTGGGTACCAAATGGGAACACCAACAAGCCATTCTGCCTTGGCCAGAGTATTTAGCTACAGGACTAGGGTAGAAGTCTGAAACTTTGCTCCGAATGAAGCCTAGCTACGACTCTGGGTCATATAATATTATCTTGAGGCAGAAATTATATCGGTTTCATATTTACCGCTTTTATTATAGTACAGTATGTACCTCTTTTAGACGATATAAGCCAATGGTCTCAGTTGTAGAGTTATGATACAGTGTATAATGCCTGTTATTCTACGAGTACTTATAATCAAAATTCTACATCGAAATCATTGTCTGATTGTCTGTATCGGAATAGAGTTGAAGAATTTTTTTTGAAAATACATGTACGGTTATATACATTTAGTGCCCAAAAAAAGTGCATATAACACGTACATTATTTAAATACAGCCATATTTAAAGCCCAAGGATAAATATATTTCTAATTTAAAAAAAAAAAAATACAGTCAATAGAATTAAATAAATATAAATTTTAAAAAAATCAGTACAATTTCAAAAATTTCCAAATTTGAATCTTTGATTTCATTTTTTTTTTTTTTTAAAAGAGACAATACAAATGGCCAGCCATCCCTAGAGTCTCTTACTGTTTGAAAAAAAAGTTAAAGACTATGAAAATTTTTTTTATCTTATAATTTTTTTGGCAACTAATTTAAAAAAATTACAAAATCTCTCAATTTTTTTTCCCTTTTCAAAACAAAAAAATTACATATCTGGACTCTTGCAACTTGAGATATAAAATATTCAAGACTCATTATCATACGTTAATATTCAATCCACCCATTAATACTCTCTCACCTAAATTAGTAAGGGTTTTTTTCTCCTTCCTTTTTACGGCTAGGTTCACACCAGGTTTGGGTAAGAAGTTTGGCCAGACTGTTTCAAATGATCCAAACATTGTCTATGCAGTTGCGTACGTCATCTGTAAACATGCAATGACATGTTCTCCCGAGAAGACTCTCCTATAGATTGTAGACATGTAAGGGGTTCCATCACTTAGGACTCTCTTTATGACCTAGAATGAAGAGCCCCTCTATTCTCTTTTGGCAGACTCTTCACATCACTTCATCGTATCCATTATCTGAGTCAAAGGTGGGCACAGATATTATGGAACCCCGCACCAAATTGTCTTGTTGGCCCACTTGAGTCCCTAGACTTTGTGTCCAAGGCAGTCCAAGGGGGTCTTTGGTTCAAAGGGCCAATGAAGGAAATATCAATAACCTCTTTGGTGGTCTAGGATTGTGGACTGCTCAGACATAGACAATAAAAGTCTCTGTGATTGGCCAACTAGTACGATGCAGTCTCAGGTTAATCAACAGCAGGCTACAAAGTAAGAATGTTTTTAAGAAAATTGAAATGTTAATAGTATTTTTTATCAAATGAATGAAGAAAAGTGAAATCTAAATCCTATCAATATTTGGTTGTCCTTTGGAGGAGGAGTCCTAGAAGCGATGATACAGCCCCCGCAGAGCCCTGATCTCAACATCATCCAATCTGTCTGGGAAGACATGAAGAGACAAAAGGATTGGGGCAAGCCTACATCCACAGAAGATCTGTGCTTAGTTCTCCAAGATGGCGGGAACAACCCTGCCCAGTTCTATCAAAAATGATACCAAAAAAAAATTGAAAACAATAAAGTATTAGCGGTTTTATTTTTGAAAGCATTCTTACTTTGCAGCACAATGTATGAGGAAACGTGAAGATTGCGCAGGGTAAGGGGGTAAGAAAAGCAGGAGATTTGTCGTCCATTGCCCATGGACAGAGTTGGCCTCTTCCAGTCTTTAAGCCCCTATGCAACTGAACAATCTGGTTCCCATATGATTATCTTCATGGAGCAAACTTATACCAATATACTAAGGGCACTCTTGACATACAAATAAGTTAATAAGTCTATGGACATCTTTTGACCCAAATGTGCGTGAACCTAGCCGAAATATTTATTTGAGTTTTTTTAAAAAAATTTATGAACAGATGAGAACATCCCACGTCCTATACGCACAACAGGCATCACAGAACACTAGTGTTACCATGATTTTTTTTTTTTTAACCAGCGTCCTTCTAAGAGTAATGTAGTCTAAGAATATTATTTTGTTAAAACACTTTACCTGGTAATATGAGATTATATTGATGCTGCAGTTTTACCTTCAAATTTCTTGTAAAAAAAAATGTTTTATTTTTATTCTTTGGAAACTGTATTTTGGTACAAATGAGATACTTACTAATGTGTCTTTTTACTAAAAATTTAACCACTAGAAATACTGGTCGTGGTTTTATAAGTTATTTGAGTCAATGCTTTTTACCGGCACTTCCAATGTAAAATCTTTTATTTAAGTACTAGCTGTTTTAAAGGAGCTTTCCCATAAATTGCAAAATGGTTAGATTGTGCGGTCTTCCTCAATAAAGCTGATAATATAACATGCTTGTCAGACCTGTGTCACGTTACTCCTGCATGTAGTGCCACTTTTTAGGACTATACCGTGGACCATTTCCACGTTTTGCACCTTAAAATCCTCTCCAAAAATCAGTCTTAATCTGTCCACTATTGGAAATAATGTGAAGCCATGATGGCCATGATGGAGATGCACTCTAAAGAGAAGTGGTCTGCCAAATCTGTCCGAGAATCTCCAATGGACAGCAACAGCAAAGTCCAGGGGTCAGTACCAGAGGTCCACCAGGCCTTCATCACCAATGAGCGTGGATCCCCTGGTACGGACCTCTGATCTTTGCTGTTGCTGTCCATTAAACTCTCCGGTCTTCCGGAGGCTACAGGTCGAACCGCTGCCACTCTCACCTTGAATCAACATCTACATGAGCTATAGAGTGTTGTGACTGTTCACAACCCCACGAGGTGAGAGGCCATCTGCTTTTTCTACAACACATTTATATCACCAAGGTTAAATACTACACTTAGTGCGTTCAGTGTCTCTCTCCTTTTGTCTCCAAGAATCTCCAATGAGACAAATTCCGGCATGAAGCAA
Source organism: Leptodactylus fuscus (assembly GCF_031893055.1). Lineage (NCBI taxonomy): Eukaryota > Metazoa > Chordata > Amphibia > Anura > Leptodactylidae > Leptodactylus > Leptodactylus fuscus. The sequence continues at coordinate 30,262,499 of NC_134265.1, read as the reverse complement.
AATTGAGGTTTGGTACAAGGAAGGCTCTCGCACCAAATGTGGGCCACAATGTCATCCATCTGTTCCATTCTACTGGCGTAGAGGGATTGGTAAATCTCCCCAAGTGTATGCAAACCCGCAAAAGAAACCTCACCTTCGGGAGCAGATTCCACGAAGCCACCTCAAAATCTTTTCCAAAAGCTACTCTTAAAATAGAGAAGTGCAATCTGCTTGATCACAAGCAGGGTTCGACCTGAATATTCCAAATTGTTACGTTTTTAATGAAACCAAACAATTTGGGATTTGTTTCGGATGAACTAAAATGGTCAAGGCAATATGCATTGCAGGAAGTTATTATACTAAGGGGAGGTGAAAAATATAAAAAAACATTTTAACTCACCTTCCATAACCTTTTTTGGGCTTCGTCGTGGTGTCTGGTGTTCTCCTGTTGACATCATACACCCTGGAGTCTCCACGGCGGCCTGTGATTGGGCCATAACGTTAACATGGGCACCCTAAGCACCATGATATCATCGAGGAAACCGAGAGAGACTGCTGGACGCTGTGTTGAGGCCCAAAAGATGTAACAGAAGGTGAGTAGGAATGTTTTTTATTTTTTGCACCTCCCCTGAGTCTCCATCTATTAGACTGTTGGATCTTAAGAGTCTCCAGAGTATAATAATGTCACCTATGCTTCTATCTGAACTTGTTTGACCCGAAAGGAATCGGGGCACCAAACCTCTTTAACCTGAAATGAATGTTGGGGGGTTTCGTCCATCTCTAACCCTAAAACATTAGTCCACAACCTTTTTCATAGTTACCACTATGGCCATAACTGAGGGCTTCCATGGCAAGCCACATAATGGGCCATGGCCATAACTGAGGGATTCCATGGCGAGCCATTTAATGGGCCATAGCCATAATGGAGGGCTTCCATAGCAAGCTACATGGGCATTACAAGCTACGTGTAACTCCTGAGCTACTAGTTGGGGACCACTGCTATTGAAGTACAGTATTTATCACAATTATTGTAATACAATAGTCAGCCTTCTCTTCAGAAAAGAATGAAAATCTATCTAGAGGTAAGCATATGTTTTCTTCGCTCAGACCCTTCGAAAATTCTTGCCTGTATTTGACAGAAGTCATGTCAGTCCATACTGTGTATCTGGTAGATGCTGTCTCTCTCTCCCAGTAGGAAATCACAGCATCAGTTGCAAAAATACCAAATTATGTATAACTGCTTTAATGCTAGTAATCCTTCCTAAGTTAGTGAATAAGTCCCTTCCTTGGACTTGAAAGGACCAACGCTGCTGTTTTTTTACAGACCTTAGGTCTATGGAAAAGGAGCACTATTATGTGAATAAGACAGTAAGATTTTTGATGGATCTAATGGTATCTAAAAACAAGCGTACAAGTCTGTTTTTCCATTTTTGATGGCCAAGTGTCACCAGTCAGTGAAAAAAATGGATATTGGTATTTCTTTTTTGACCCAACTCACCGATCCATTAAAAAAAGATCCATTGATTTCTACAGTATTTGGCCCAAAAAAAACAAAGCAAGTAAAGTGGGCACCTAACAGCTGTTCCAAAAGCAACACAGTGTCATTGTGTGACTAAGGCCTTAGTATTAGATGGTCTAGAAAGTCCAGAGTCTAAGGCCAGATTTACCATTATGTCCAAAATTTAACCAATTACTGCCCAAGAAGATATAATATACCCTAAATCAAAGATCATTCATCTTACTTTCCTTCAAGGAATAAGAAATGACTAAAACTACATTGTTGGAATTCTAAGTAATTGCAGTAATTTTAACAATAAGATTTTACTAAGAACAAAGTTTTTGCTGTTCTCCCTAGTTCCCATTGTTGTGTGATGGTCCCCACTTATCAGATAGTGGATTCATTGTTTGACTGGCTCTTCCTGTTCTATGTCCACTCCTTTCCTAGACTTTCCTTGTCACTCTTCAATGTCCTAACCGCACCTTCGACACCCTATTTTATCAGATTTTCTTAAGTTAGTCCTTTCCAACTTCTTCAAGATGCCATTACGAAACACAAGCAGAAATGCTTCCGTTTCTACCCTGAGCCCGTCGGCTTACCACGAGTAATCCTCTTACATGATATTATTAGAGGCTTTACTTGTCACACACATACATTAGATAAATATATACAGTATGTATATAGGGGCATGCTGACTTCCCCACAACTTCTGCCTTCGATCGAACCAAGGATTAGACGTGTAGGATTTCATTCTGCTCCGTCCTTTGTCCCTTCCAGATAATAAGTGTCATCCAAAGTTTCTTCTAGCTGATCATTATTTCCTTTTTATGACAATTATCTTATATGTACGACAAGCTGCAGGGTATAGCCATCTTTTTGCTGCATCCACTAGATATTGGGCACTATAGATGGGCAGGGCTTTGGCCATGTGCAACCATATCATCTAGTCGTACCCTTAGACTATATTGACACAACCATGTCTGGACTATAACCATTAGAGATAGCTGAATCAATTCGCTCCAATCTGGGTTCAACCTAAATATTCCAAATTGTTTGGTTTTTTAACAAACTTGAACAACTGGGGATTTGCCTTGGACAAACTAAAATGGTGGTCACAATGTGCATAGGCTCCTAGGAACCGATCTATAAAACATAGTGTAGAACACTGTCAGAACTCCTAGGAACCTATCTATAAAACATAGTGTAGAACACTGTCAGGGCTCCTAGGAACCTATCTATAAAACATAGTGTAGAACACTGTCAGGGCTCCTAGGAACCTATCTATAATACATAGTGTATAACACTGTCAGGACTACTAGGAACCTATCTATAAAACATAGTGTAGAACACTGTCAGGGCTCCTAGGAACCTATCTATAATACATAGTGTATAACACTGTCAGGACTACTAGGAACCTATCTGTAAAACATAGTGTAGAACACTCTCAGGGCTCCTAGGAACCTATCTATAAAACATAGTGTATAACACTGTCAGGGCTCCTAGGAACCGATCTATTATACATAGTGTAGAACACTGTCAGAACTCCTAGGAACCTATCTATAAAACATAGTGTATAACACTGTCAGGGCTCCTAGGAACCTATCTATAAAACATAGTGTAGAACACTGTCAGGGCTCCTAGGAACCTATCTATAATACATAGTGTATAACACTGTCAGGACTACTAGGAATCTATCTATAAAACATAGTGTAGAACACTCTCAGGGCTCCTAGGAACCGATCTATAAAACATAGTGTAGAACACTCTCAGGGCTCCTAGGAACCTATCTATAAAACATAGTGTATAACACTGTCAGGGCTCCTAGGAACCTATCTATAAAACATAGTGTAGAACACTGTCAGGGCTCCTAGGAACCTATCTATAAAACATAATGTATAACACTGTCAGCACTCCTAGGAACCTATCTATAAAACATAGTGTAGAACACTGTCAGCACTCCTAGGAACCTATCTATAAAACATAGTGTATAACACTGTCAGAGCTCCTAGGAACCTATCTATAATACATAGTGTATAACACTGTCAGGGCTCCTAGGAACCTATCTATAAAACATAGTGTATAACACTGTCAGGGCTCCTAGGAAGCTATCTATAATACATAGTGTAGAACACTATCAGGGCTCCTAGGAACCTATCTATAAAACATAGTGTAGAACACTATCAGGGCTCTTAGGAACCTATCCATAAAACATAGTGTAGAACACTGTCCGGTCTCCTAGGAACCTATCTATAAAACAGAGTGTATAACACTGTCAGGGCTCCTAGGAACCTATCTATAAAACATAGTGTAGAACACTGTCAGGGCTCCTAGGAACCTATCTATAAAACATAGTGTAGAACACTGTCAGGACTCCTAGGAACCTATCTATAAAACATAGTGTATGACACTGTCAGGGCTCCTAGGAACCTATCTATAAAACATAGTGTAGGACACTGTCAGGGCTCCTAGGAACCTATCTATAAAACATAATGTATAACACTGTCAGCACTCCTAGGAACCTATCTATAAAACATAGTGTAGAACACTGTCAGCACTCCTAGGAACCTATCTATAAAACATAGTGTATAACACTGTCAGAGCTCCTAGGAACCTATCTATAATACATAGTGTATAACACTGTCAGGGCTCCTAGGAACCTATCTATAAAACATAGTGTATAACACTGTCAGGGCTCCTAGGAAGCTATCTATAATACATAGTGTAGAACACTATCAGGGCTCCTAGGAACCTATCTATAAAACATAGTGTAGAACACTATCAGGGCTCTTAGGAACCTATCCATAAAACATAGTGTAGAACACTGTCAGGGCTCCTAGGAACCTATCTATAAAACATAGTGTAGAACACTGTCAGTGCTCCTAGGAACCTATCTATAAAACATAGTGTATAACACTGTCAGGGCTCCTAGGAACCTATCTATAATACATAGTGTATAACACTGTCAGGGCTCCTAGGAACCTATCTATAAAACATAGTGTATAACACTGTCAGGGCTCCTAGGAACCTATCTATAATACATAGTGTAGAACACTATCAGGGCTCCTAGGAACCTATCTATAAAACATAGTGTAAAACACTATCAGGGCTCTTAGGAACCTATCCATAAAACATAGTGTAGAACACTGTCAGGGCTCCTAGGAACCTATCTATAAAACATAGTGTAGGACACTGTCAAGGTTCCTAGGAACCAATCTATAAAAGATAGTGTATAACACTGTCAGGTCTCCTAGGAACCTATCTATAAAGCATAGTGTAGGACACTGCCATGGCTTCCATGAACCTCTCTGTCTAATTTCTAGCTCTCTAAGGCAAACACAGCCAAATTATATGACAGTGAAAGTGACATTATTATACTCTGAGATCTCTTCAGACCCCAGAGTATAATAGATGGAGACCCAAGGGAGATGAAAAAGATTTAAAAAAAAAACCAAAAAACTCATCTTTCCTCTTTTAGCCCTCCTTACAACATCCAAGTATCCAACATATCCTATTGGCGTCATGTGACCATGGTCCCTAGGATAAGTCAATATCTGATTGGTAGCAGCCCAACACCCAGGACCCTCACTGATCAGCTGTATGGTATTCACTGAATGCCAAGAGTAGCACTTGAATGGGACTGAACTGTACAGAGGCCAAACAAATGTGATGACAATGGTCTGTGAAGCAGAGTCAACATTCATGTGAGTTGTTAAGCCCCCACTGATGAAATATTAATAATCTATCCAGAAAAACCCTGTAATTTATCTGTAAAATTCCATTTGATAAGAAATTATCTCTGAATTTGGTGTTAATTGTAGATAAGTAAGTTAGAACATGGCTTAGGATACGCGTAATCCACCTGCAGTCGCACTCTATAACCCTGCTGAAAGATCCTGATAAATCACTATCTCCTCTGTCGCTGTTTTCTTAGAACATGTTTTCCATTCAACTCTCTAAAAAAAAGTCGAAAATTAATTTGATGATGTTTTGTCAACAAGAGATTAAAGTAAAAAAGGCGAATCCGAAAGACAATAAAACAGATGTTAAAAATCTTTACAAAACGAAATTGACTGAATTATTATTTCAAGATAAAAACAAGGCTCCTTATTGGGATTTCGCATGGTTAAGTTAGTGCACGCTACGTATGATGGTTTTTGGCTTCACCTGCAGACTGGGGGATTTTCCCGCACAGGTTTAAGCTTGGCGCTTTGTGGCATTGTCATACATAAGCAGAGGCAAGGAATGCTCCGGCTATACAAGTCTCTGATCCTCAGTTTATGCTGGACTCTTAAGAGGTGCAGACAGACGTGCACTGCTCCGTATTAAGGAACAGCCACAGAACAAGAAAGCTTGTCTTTTCCCTTTGAAATGTCTTAAACATGAAGTAAGCAGCGGCTTATGGCCCTTTCCGCTGCTAATCCACGATCCTGCAGTGTTTCGAACGTCTTGGTCTTGGAGAGTGCAGAAAGAGTGAACGAACTATTAAGCACAACGTGCGAGAAAAGTATGGTTAGCCTATACAAACAGAAGGAAAAGTGGAAGTGTACCAGGAATACTGAACTTAGAGTTGACCATGTTTAGGCTGATGTCACCCAGCTATATACCTCATCCCGTGACATCACCCCTGCACTAATACAGACCACCAATGACTGTCTCTCTGCTGTCTCTAACATCAGGTCTTCGTATTGGACTTCCTCCTACTAAACTTTCACATCCGTCCTGAATGCGGCCACCAGGCTCAACTTTCTGCCACTCCAGTACACAGAGGCATCTACCTTGAGTGAGTCTATGTACTGGTTGCTCATCCACCATACAATACAATATAAAATTATCACACTCATCCACAAGTCCCCCATAGCGCTGAACCCCCTATGTCTCCTTTCTCATCACTGTCTAACGCCCTAACCGTCCTCTCTGGTCTGCCAGGAATCTTAGACTTGTATCCTCTGTTATCCAAAAATCCCACTCCAATCTTCAAGACTATTCTTGAGCTGCACCAATGCTCTAGAATGCTTTACCCCAGACAAACAGATTGCTACCCAACTATGGCAGCCTCGAACATGCCCTAAAAACACTGTTTAGGTGGCTTATTACATAATCTGATCAGATTTTTTATCCAAAGATATCCTTTCGACTCTATTCCTCAGAACCTGTCCCCTCCTTCTAGAAGTTAGCTCTGTGTCTTGTATAATGGGTGTGCAATGATATTACACCCAACCCCTATACAAGGACTGGAGCTATCTGTTCCTGACCCCTTGTTGTGTATAGTACCAGCCTCAGAAGTGGTCGGTTTTTATGGCCGTGTCCTAAGGTCAGGATATAAAAAAACCCTAAATCTGGAACAACCCACCCCATATAGCTGATCGGTGTAGGGGCCCTAATATCATAGCCTATCCTAAAGCTAAGCCATAAAAACCTAAATCCTTTATCTACTACATCCTCTGTTAGATCGATCAGATCTGAAATATCCTGATATTGTACATTAGGTTGTCGCTAGTTTTACACCATTCCAGCTATGGTTGGCATGACAGGGGCTCAGGCGCGGCACCCTAATCTATGAAGCCCCCACTTAACATCTAAAAAGTGTTGGGACCCCGTACAGCCAATTCTTATGGACTATCCACTTTGAGCACTTGGCTTTCTAGATGTTTGCAAGGACAACTGCACTTAAGGTCGCCATACACATTGTACTATGGTAGTACTGGCTATATTGAAGGCAACTAAGCTCTTGCTTGACCCATACTACAATTATGTTTATCTATTGAGATTCCTTGACTTTGCATTGGCAATGGCCGTGGATGAAGTAGCCAACACACACTTAGTAGATCTGCAGATTCTTGGCCCAGATTCTATGTAATAGCAGCATTCTGTAACATCAGAAGACCTCAAGTTCAGCCCATTCCCCATCTCTTCCGTACCACTATTCCTGATGTTTTGTAGAACATTTTACAATCTTGCCAAGGTTATCTCTGAGAACGATAAGATCTGCTTAAGACTCAGTGTGTTTACGTGACGGATACTTTATCCTAGCAAGTACTAGGAAAACCGAGAACAACAATATGTGGTTTGTGGTGTCGACTTGGCCCACGCCACCAATTCTTGCTCTTGAACATGTAATGAAATTTGTTGCTTGTTTCGGAATGTCCCCGCTTTGCATTATGTTTGTACGCCATGGTTATTTGTTTACTAGAATAATGATATTACCTCTGCCAGCTACGCAAAATGGTATGGTCCAGGGTAGTAGCTAAAGCGGGTGCAATAATAGCAATTGTACCTGGCCTGCCCTGACCACAGATTTCCAAAGGCACATAAGAATCCTCTAATATTTTGACACAAGACCCTGTTATAGGGTTTGCAAGCCACAAAAGTTGTCAATTATCCCTCAGATTTGGTAATTTTTAAGATTCTATCATGATTATCGCCCTCCATCAGATAGTCCTATTCCACGATGCCCGCACGCTCAATGTCCTGCACTTCTTTGCAGCCCTTCCCCAAGGTTGTTGAAAACCCGACTCGTTTTCCCCATCATTGCTCTGCAAGGCTCTCTGCTCTTGTAGGGTTGTGCACCTTACTGCAGGTGATATAGATATACTCAGTTGGTACAGAGTTGGCTTATGGATATGGGATACACCCTTTAAGTCCTATACAGTGATCCAGACTTTGCTACAGGTTTCCGTAGTCTTTGTCACCAGCAATTGACACAGTTTAGCAGCTAGCCACCAGAAGGTCGGGGCAGGTAGAGTTTGTGCAAAACAGTAGACAGGTCAGGGATAGCAACATTCATTCTCAGCAGTAGTCAGGCAATAAGTCAGGACAGGTGACATACAGAGGACAAGTCAGGTCTAAGGCTGAGAATATAAACAAGAAAGCTTCTTAGTAGTCTCTGAAGAATCATATTGCTAAGGCATAAGAATATAGGAGAAACCTGTGAGGAATGTATATTGGTTAATTGGTTGGTTACTCCAGCCCTTTAACCAATATATATTCCTCACAGGTTTCTCCTATATTCTTGTGCTTTAGGCCTGGTTCACATCTACGTTTGGACCCCCTAGCAAAATAATGAATGCATTGACAAGTGGTGAGCATAAACTATAATTGGGTCCATGTGTTTTCCGCGCGGTCTGTGCACAGAACATGTGGAGAGGAAAGTAGTTCATGAAGTACTTTTCTTTCCTCATGACTCGTGCGGACAGTGCGCAGAAAACACACGGACCCCATTATAGTCTATGGGGTCCGTGTGCTTTCATAAGCTTATCGCTTGTCAATGCGTTTGGTATTCCGTTCTGGGAGGAAGATGTGAACGCAGATGTGAACTGGGCCTTAGCATTAGGATTCTTCAGATACTACTAAGATTCTTGTTTGTATTCTTGGCTTTTGACCTGACTTGTCCTCTGTATGTCCCCCGTCCTGACTTATTGCCTGACTAATGCTGTGAATGAATGTTGCTATCCCTGACCTGTCTACTGTTTTGCACAAACTCCACCTGCCCCGACCTCTGCCTGCTGATTTGGTACCACATGCAAAATTGTGTCAATTGCTGGTAACAAGGACTACGGAAATCTGCAGCAAAGTCCAGATCACTGTATAGGACTTGAAGGGTGAATCCCAGATCCATAAGCCACCTCTGTAGCAACTGAGTATATCTATATCACTTCCAGTAAGGTCCGCAACCCCACACAGGACGACATATCACACCACTGAAGCCTGACCACCTTCAAGTCCAGCTGCATGCAAAATACAGGTTGTTTTTGTTGAGTCCTGAGAGCATTGACAATTTGCAAGTCCCTGGAATCTGCCATGCCACTGCTATATATTGTAATTTCCCGATGCTCCTCTGCTATACATTACTTCAGGGTTCCAGTTCATGCATTCTAAAATTATTCCGCCAACCCACTTTGCTTTCATGCTATTACCCCTTACCCCTTTCTAAGATTCTTTTCTTAGAAGCATGTCAATGACACTTGGCCTAGTAGATAAAGAGATATGATATATGGTTGTGATTTCATCATTCGATCCATGGTGTATCCCTGATGAACTTTACTGACCCCTCTCACATGGAGAACCGCACATACGCTGGAGTTTGCAGAGCAGTCTGTTTTACCATTTCACATCTTGTCTGCATGTTAGCTATCTTACCCCCTTAATAGCAACCAAATGTACTTTATGTAATGCCGTATTGTACAGATTGCAGCAGAAAATGTTAACTATTTCCTCTCCAACTGGGCTCATTTGACAGTAGAAGGGGAAAAAAACGGTTTCCTGAATATCAAGTAGTGACCAAGATTGTCCAAGCCATTATGGTCATGCTTGACGTTGGGAGTCTATTGGCTCAATTTTGCAATAACATTGTCTGATCTAAACTTGATAGTTGTTATAGATTATCTAAATCTGTCTGATCTCACGGATGTTCCTAAGTAGGACGTTTGGTCAGTACAGAATAATGTCCGTGTCTTTGGATCCATCGGAACCCTCCAGATTGTCTGTATCCATAATATCTCCTATTGTATGCCCCTAGTATCATACATAAAAGGATTATGGTAAGTTCCATTGGACAGCAGAGCTCCATTACAGAACGAATTCTGTCCATGAATTTGTATGAAAAATCTCCAGTAAGAGAGCAACGAGCCCAAAGATAGGGAGCAAGAATGGGGTTGTCCAAGAAAATTCCTATATCTGTTTATCATTGTATCTATCTACCTATTAGGGTTGAGTGATCGGGATTGGGAAAGATCGGATCCTGATCAACGATCGAGCAATTTTCACGATCACAATCGGTTGGAAAATGATCATAAATCGGATTTTAAAAACGATCCTGAAATCTCAAGATCGTCTCAACCCTACTATCTATCTATCTATCTATCTATCTATCTATCTAACTATCTATCTATCTCCTATCTATCTATCTATCTATCTATCTATCTATTTATCTGTTATCTATCTGTCTATCTATCTATCTATCTATCTATCTATCTATCTATCTATCACCTATCTATCTCTATCTATCTATCTATCTATCTGTCTGTCTGTCTGTCTGTCTGTCTGTCTGTCTGTCTATCTATCTATCTATCTATCTATCTATCTATCTATCATCTATATCTCTTATCTATCTATCTATCTATCTATCTATCTATCTATCATCTATCTTTCTATCTATCTATTATCTATCTATCTAATCTATACATTATCTATTTATCTGTTATCTATCTATCTCCTATCTATCTATCTATCTATCTATCTATCTATCTATCATATCTATTTATCTGTCATCTATCTATCTATCTATCTATCTATCTCCTATCTATCTATCTATCTATCTATCTATCTCCTATCTATCTATCTATCTATCTATCTATCTATCTATCTATCTATCTCCTATCTATCTATCTATCTATCTATCTCCTATCTATCTATCTATCTATCTATCTATCTATCTCCTATCTATCTATCTATCTATCTATCTATCTATCTATCTCCTATCTATCTATCTATCTATGTATCTATCTATCTCCTATCTATCTATCTATCTATCTATCTATCTATCTATCTCCTATCTATCTATCTATCTATCTATCTATCTATCTATCTATCTCCTATCTATCTATCTATCTATCTATCTATCTATCTCCTATCTATCTATCTATCTCCTATCTATCTATCTATCTATCTATCTATCTATCTATCTATCTTCTATCTATCTATCTATCTATCTATCTATCTCCTATCTATCTATCTATCTATCTATCTATCTGTCTATCAATCTTTATGTCTCTCATATTTATTTATTTACTAGCTGTTACCCGCGACTTCGTCTGCGGTGATTGTAGCAGTGGGTATATACAGGCGTGGGTAAGGTTTTCGTAGTGTGTATAAGGGATGGGATATGAAATGTAACTTTGTATCTTGTTTTTTCTGTAATTCAGAGAATACATGAGACTTTTGTGTTGAAGTTAATTTGTATTTGAGCCGCTATATATACGGTGTTGTGAGAAACTTTACATAGTGACTTTGGGACAGAAGTATTTGAAGTTAACCCTTTCCCGCCGATGGCATTTTTTGATTTTCGTTTTTGACTCCCCTCCTTCTAAACCCCATAACTTTTTTATTTCTCCGCTCCCAGAGCCATATGAGGTCTTAATTTTTCCTGGGACAAATTTTTCTTCATGATGCCGCCATTATTTATTCTATATAATGTACTGGGAAGCAGGGAAAAAATTCAGAATGGGGTGGATTTGAAGAAAAAATGCATTTCTGCGACTTTCTTAGGGGCTTTGGTTTTACGGCGTTCACTGTGCAACCAAAATGACCTGTCCCCTGTATTCTGTGTTTCGTTACGACTCCGGGGATACCAAATTTCTATGGTTTTATTTACATTTTGATCCCTTAAAAAAATCCCAAACTGTTAAAAAATTATTTTTGAAAAGTCGTCATATTCCGACAGCCGTAACTTTTTTATACGTGCGTGTACGGGGATGTATAGGGCGTTTTTTTTTTTGCGGGAGAGGGTGTACTTTGTAGTTCTACCATTTTCGGGAAATGTTATTGCTTTGATCACTTTTTATTCAATTTTTTATCAGAATCAAAAAATGGCGGTTTGGCACTTTTGACCATTTTTCCCGCTACGGCGTTTACTGAACAGGAAAAATATTTGTATAGCTTTGTAGAGCGGGCGATTTCAGACGCGGGGATACCTAACGTATATGTGTTTCACAGTATTTAACTACTTTTATATGTGTTCTAGGGAAAGGGGGGGTGATTTGAATTTTTAATCCTTTTTATATTTTTTTTACTTTTTGTAAACTTTTTTTTTGCATTTATTAGACCGCCTAGGGATATTGACATGGGTGGGTGGTGTCGCGGATTGTCAGAGCGGTGGGGGGCGGCAAACATGGCTGCTCCGGAGCGTTAAAGAGAACCTCCTGGAGTATCGGTAAGGTGAGGGGCAAAGTGGTAAAGTATATGTATATGTGATTGTGTGGGGTTAGGGGCTAGGCTGTAGAGGGCAATATGAATTTTGTGGCTTGCTATGGTCCAAACTGTGTGAGATTGCAGAGATGGTGGTGTGAGTTTGGGTTTTGTGGGGATCCTGGCACAAACGTATGTGCGCTATTGTGACGAAAAGTAGCCTATTGCACAATCGGGTGTATTAACTATGTTTGTGGAAAATTTCAGCCAAATCGGTCAAGCGGATTTTCCGTGATTGAGGAACAAACATCCGAACATCCAAACTCACAAACCCACAAACTTTCACATTTATAATATTAATAGGATTTTAAATAAAAAAATATATATATATATATATATATATATATATATATATATATATATATTATATATATATATATATATATATTTTTTTTTTTTTTAATTATTTAACGTGAAATAGAAAATGTGAACCCGAGCGCTCCTCATACCCACTATATTATAGGAATAAACTCCCATGGGATGGTCTAGTAAATAAAGACCCTATTATCATAATGGCTGTTCCTGTCAACATAGCTGCTTAATTCAATAGCCATTATCCTAGCCGAGGGATGTGTCCCCTTAGATGAATTCCTTCATACAATCCACTCATACAGGAACACCAAATGCATCCTGTATATAATGAGTTTATAGAAACCCTCCAGGCCTTCTAGAATTAAATGCTTTTTTATTAATTGCAGAAAAGTAAATAGGAAAATGCACTTATGATAATGATCTAGAGCGGGCATCCTGAGCCGTATATGGGATCTGTCCCAAGTACCTACTTATACATCAGAGGGATGCAAACAGCATATACAGGGCAGAAGGGCCCCGGGGCAAAAAATGGGGCCTTCGCTGTTGCTTAAATATATCATATTCTACTGTCCAGAGACTGAAGAGTCCAGAACATGTAACCTCCATCTCTTATATAAGATAAAGGTGACACAGCAATACACCCTTAATAATATACTAATGTAGCTGTAATCTTATATAGGGGTCCTGTGTAGTCTTGCTGAGTCAATTGCAAATGGGGGTTAAAGCAATGACAAATATTTGTAAGACGCTATTCTCACAGAGACTCCATGCAGGTAATGCCCTTGGTTGGATTCATACCCAGGACTCCAGCGCTGCAAGGATTAGTGCTAACTAGAGATGAGCGAACACTAAAATGTTCGAGGTTCGAAATTCGATTTGAACAGCCGCTCACTGTTCGTGTGTTCGAACGGGTTTCGAACCCCATTATAGTCTATGGGGAACATATACTCGTTAAGGGGGAAACCCAAATTCGTGTCTGGAGGGTCACCAAGTCCACTATGACACCCCAGGAAATGATACCAACACCCTGGAATAACACTGGGACAGCAGGGGAAGCATGTCTGGGGGCATAAAAGTCACTTTATTTCATGGAAATCCCTGTCAGCTTGCGATTTTCGCAAGCTAACTTTTCCCCATAGAAATGCATTGGCCAGCGCTGATTGGCCAGAGTACGGAACTCGACCAATCAGCGCTGGCTCTGCTGGAGGAGGCGGAGTCTAAGATCGCTCCACACCAGTCTCCATTCAGGTCCGACCGTAGACTCCGCCTCCTCCGGCAGAGCCAGTGCTGATTGGCCGAAGGCTGGCCAATGCATTCCTATGCGAATGCAGAGACTTAGCAGTGCTGAGCCAGTTCTGCTCAACTACACATCTGATGCACACTCGGCACTGCTACATCAGATGTGTAGTTGAGCAGAACTGGCTCAGCACTGCTAAGTCTCTGCATTCGAATAGGAATGCATTGGCCAGCCTTCGGCCAATCAGCGCTGGCTCTGCCGGAGGAGGCGGAGTCTAAGGTCGGACCTGAATGGAGACTGGTGTGGAGCGATCTTAGACTCCGCCTCCTCCAGCAGAGCCAGTGCTGATTGGTCGAATTCCGTACTCTGGCCAATCAGTGCTGGCCAATGCATTCTATTAGCCAGATGAAGTAGAGCTGAATGTGTGTGCTTAGCACACACATTCAGCTCTACTTCATCGGGCTAATAGAATGCATTGGCCAATCAGCGCTGGCCAATGCATTCTATTAGAGTGAGCTGAGTTTGCACAGGGGTTCTAGTGCACCCTCGGCTCTGCTACATCAGATTGCTAAATCTGATGTAGCAGAGCCGAGTGTGCACACTCGGCTCTGCTACATCTGATGCACACTCGGCTCTGCTACATCTGATGCACACTCGGCTCTGCTACATCTGATGCAGCAGCAGAGCCGAGTGTGCATCATATGTAGCAGAGCCGAGTTTGCATCAGATGTGTAGTTGAGCAGAACTGGCTCAGCACTGCTAAGTCTCTGATTCGCATAGGAATGCATTGGCCAGCCTTCGGCCAATCAGCTCTGGCTCTGCCGGAGGAGGCGGAGTCTAAGGTCGGACCTGAATGGAGACTGGTGTGGAGCGATCTTAGACTCCGCCTCCTCCAGCAGAGCCAGCGCTGATTGGTCGAGTTCCGTACTCTGGCCAATCAGCGCTGTCCAATGCATTCCTATTGGAAAAAGTTTATGTCACAAAAATCACAATTACACACCCGATAGAGCCCCAAAAAGTTATTTTTAATAACATTCCCCCCTAAATAAAGGTTATCCCTAGCTATCCCTGCCTGTACAGCTATCCCTGTCTCATAGTCACAAAGTTCACATTCTCATATGACCCGGATTTGAAATCCACTATTCGTCTAAAATGGAGGTCACCTGATTTCGGCAGCCAATGACTTTTTCCGATTTTTTTCGATGCCTCTGGTGTCGTAGTTCCTGTCCCACCTCCCCTGCGCTGTTATTGGTGCAAAAAAAGCGCCAGGGAAGGTGGGAGGGGAATCGAATTTTTTTGGAGTTTGCCACGTGATGTTCGATTCGAATCGAACACATCGAACAGCCTGATATCCGATCAAACATGTGTTCGATAGAACACTGTTCGCTCATCTCTAGTGCTAACCTTGTCACCTTGCTGCAGAGTAAGTCAGAGGGTGCAAGTCAAGCATGCCTAAAATTTTGGAAAGTGTCAGACTGGGCAGAAATTTCCTAGTCTGAATGTAGTCAGATACCAAGAAAGTAAGGGGCAACATGGTGGCTCAGTGGTTAGCACTGCAGCCTTGCAGCGCTAGAGTCCTGGATTCGAATCCTGCCAGGAACAACATCTGCAAGGAGTTTGTATGTTCTCCCTGTGTTGCATGGATTTCCTCCCATTCTACAAAGACATACTGATAGGAAGAGAAAAAAAAACTACATTGTGATCCCTATATGGGGCTCACAATCTACTTAAAAAAAAAAAAAAAAAAGATACCAAGAAAGTAGAAAAACAGACGTCGCGGAGCGTGTAGTGTTGTAGTGAGGATGCAGGTCTTCTGGAATAAGTCCACAGTGAGATGGTTACTGTTATAGATCAGAACACTTTATTCCATGCTCCATCATGGCTCCCTGTCTAACAACCCCTCCCCCTAAGCTCAGCTCCTCCTCCATTACTACCTCACTGTTGCTAGGCAGACAAAGCAGAATAAGTAAGCAGAACAGAACATATAGAACATACTTATAACAACATCACAGAGCGCTAATAATGTAATACAGTAAGAATAAATATGAGGGATAGCTAGCAATTGGCTGCTTGCTTTTTAAGGTTGTGGCAAGTCATCTGATGCACCCTTGAGAAAGGGTTTTACCAGAAACGCGTTGTGCGGTACACCTATTTGGAATAAAGATTTATTCAAGTTGGACCAGCGCTCCGGGACTGGATGCCTTGAATCATAGTGATCCCTGCCTCCTTGTACTGTCCATACTATGCTTAGGACAGTGAATCCATGGACAGGCAGGGGCGTAACTTGAGGGGGTGCAGAGGGTGCTGTCTCATCAGGGCCCAGGAGCCTTAGGGGGGCCATAAGCACTTGCATCAGTATTGAGATTACAGCTTCCATCTGGCCCATAAGCCAAGGAGACCCACAGATTACCTTAATCACACTAAGGTACATTGA
The DNA here is from genome assembly GCF_031893055.1 of Leptodactylus fuscus. Lineage (NCBI taxonomy): Eukaryota > Metazoa > Chordata > Amphibia > Anura > Leptodactylidae > Leptodactylus > Leptodactylus fuscus. The sequence goes on along the minus strand of NC_134265.1, from coordinate 30,246,077 downwards.
ACTTAGCACCCATAACCATCACTCAGGGGTGAACCATGGGTTTCTGCTGCCTGAGGCGGACGTCAGAAAGCGAAGGGGGCGGGGCCAGGCAGAGGGGGTGGGGCCGAGCGGAGGGGGCAGGGCCGAGCAGAGCGAGCGTCTTTAGTAGGCAGAGAGCAGGCAGGGAGAGGACCTGCTCTCTGCCTGAGCGTGAGGGGTGGCCGCTGGAGCAGCGCTGCTCCAGCGGCTTCCCCAATCCACCGCTCAGTGACGGTGACCCTAAGCCAGTCCAGGACAGCTTGTCCCCGGGCCCTGGCATAGCGCCGCCTGAAGCGGTCGCTTCAGGTCGCCTCATGGGAGGTGCGGCGCTGCCATCACTATTGGGATGAGGTAGGGGGCACTGGGCAAAAGACTGCACAAGGTCCACAAGACTTTAGTTACACCACTACGGACAGGCAGGGGTTTCCACCATTATTGGTCATTATGATGCAAGGCATCCAGTCTCTTGGACTACGTCTGGACTAGGAAATCTGTCAGATGTTCCAGCATGGACCCTTAGGCTCCAAGACCCAGGTTCGGCTGAAACCTCTGCACCTCCTATAGGTATAGTATCAATTATAACCCAGGAGTCTCCATAAACACAGATGTGCAACTTGGTCTGAACTCATTGTTTTAATACTTCCATACTCCTATTCCGAAGTCAATAAGAATCAATATTTCATCGATCCACGGAGAAAAAATCCAACGTCTCTGGCCACCAATAGAGAAGAGAAATGTAGACTGTGCCGTATAAGAGACAAGCTCGGATGGAGAGATAGGTGAAGGCAGAGAGAAGCCGAGCCGTGCGCAGCAAATGAAAACCAGGAGCAGTTTGTTTTTCAGCTGAAAATCTCCAGTTTTGCAGCTGAACAGGAAGTTCATAGAATGGCCTTTCCAGTTACTCGCTCCTAGGGGATACCATTAAATGGATAGGTAACGTTATTTTCTAGTCAGGCCATGCGAGAGCCTCAGGATTAACAAGATTATTGCTGAACATAGGGAAACACTTTGGCTTTAATGGGACAAGATCTGGAATGAACATGTCTCCTCTCTTCACATACGATTATTCATGCCATTAATAAAGGCCAGGGATGTCTCGTTCTTCCTCCCTATAAGACCTTCTGCTACTTCATTCTCATTTTGGGAACTTTTCCAATAAAATGTTATAGTGGCATATCTTTACATTGAATGCTGCATGAACAGATTTTATGGAGCCCGCTGGATTCAGAGCTGTTTATACAACTTGACCCCGCTGACTGCTGTCGGTGATGTCACTGGTGCTACTCTATAGCCATCGTATTGGTGGAGGTCAGAAGGTATTGGATACGTAAAGAGGACCCGTTCCTGGAATGAGATAACAATTCTGGAACATCTTTTTTTATATCTCTGAGACTTGCTGTTCTTCTGCCTAGGCTCCTTGGAGACTCCGTCAGAGTGTCTCTCGAAAATTGGTGGAGGAAAAAGTCCTTCACTCAATTAAAGTAAATAGGACAAGGCTGTAGGGGTTCATGGTGCCAAGGTCCCTTCAAAACATGTGATCAGAGGGGATCCCAAGTATCGGACTCCCACTGATCTTTTATGGATGATCTATCCTAAGGACTAAAAAAAGAAACAACCCCTTTAATTCCTGCTTGAAACTTACAAATAAATTGGCAACTGGGCATTGCCAGTTGAGTGTATGTCCCTGTACAGGTCGGTCTCAAACTCAGCAAGGCAAATGGGCTGTACATAGAAAAAAAATGGAAGTTGAAGGGTCGCATTCTTTACAAGTTCAAGTTCCATTGTTAACAAATTGATTGTTAAATAACCCTACCAGTGACCCTGTATGGTTTAATGTCTTTTAGCAGTGGCCCCACACAGTTTAGTCTCCCCCTAGCAGTGACCCTGTACAATTTAGTTTCCCTTAGCAATGACCAAACACAGATAAAGATCCCACACCTGGGGCCTCACACAGTTTACTGTGCCTGTCAGTGGCCCTTCACAGTTTGCTGCCCTCCACCAGTGGCCCTGCACAGTTTACTGTCCCCCACCAGTGGCCCTGTACAGTTTACTTTCCCCCACCAGTGGCCCTGCAACAGTTTACTTTCCCCCACCAGAGGCCCTGCACAGTTTGCTGTCCCCCACTAGTGGCCTTGCACAGTTTACTGTCCCCCACCAGTGGCCCCGCACAGTTTACTGTCCACCACCAGTGGCCCGCACAGTTTACTGTCCCCCACCAGTTGCCCTGCACAGTTTACTGTCCCCCACCAGTGGCCTCGCACAGTTTACTGTCCCCCACCAGTGGCCCCGCACAGTTTACTGTCCACCACCAGTGGCCCGCACAGTTTACTGTCCCCCACCAGTGACCCTGCACAATTTACTGTCCCCCACCAGTGGCCCTGCACAGTTTAATATCCCTCATCAGTGGCCCTATATAGTTTAATGTTCCCTGATCAGTGAGCCCTGCACAGTTTAATGCCCCTCCAGCAGTAGACCTACACAGTTTAATTTCTACAGCAATGGCCCCACAAAGTTCATTGTCCCTCACCAGTAGCCCCCAGCCAGTACTGCTTCGATAATGCTTTCTTCTCCTGCTCCAGGTACATATACTTCAAAGCAGTGCGCTCGGATCAGGAGAAGAAAGTATGAAATGCCAGGGAGTGGAGAGGTAAGAATCTACACTAAAGTTATAGGTTTATGGCCTACAAGGTTGGGAAGCCTTAGAATTGAGTTGGGGTTCTTTTCTTCATGGTGATTGGAAAAACCAAGGAGAAGGCAGGGGGCTGCAGATTACATTATCAGGCAGCCCGAGAGCCACATGTTGGGAGAACCTCACACAATTCGTTTAGTAAAAGGAAAATGTTTGTTTTGGTACCGTGTTAGCCAGTGGTTATGAAATATGAAAAAAAACAAAAAAACTTTTCAAGTCTTCAGTAGGTGATACCTTTTTTAATGGCTAACTCATAATGATGACAGAATATGACGTTTCGAAGCTTCCTCTGAGCTCCTTCTTCAGATATAACTAAAAACACTTCAGCCTCTAGAAAGTGTTTTTAGTTATATCTGAAGAAGGAGCTCAGAGGAAGCTTTGAAACGTCATATTCTGTCATCATTATGAGTTAGCCATTAAAAAAGGTATCACCTACTGAAGACTTGAAAAGTTTTTTTGTTTTTTTTCACAATTCGTTTAGACAAATATTCGGGAAGTTCAGCCATTCAGTTTGTTTCTGAACTTGTTCGGATGGAAGTGGAAGTGCTATTATTATAAGTATAATAAGAGGAGATCCAGGGGAAATGCGGCAACATAATAGACAGATATACTCACCTTGACTCACCTTTCCTGGGCATATAAAGCATCGTGACAAGAGCGAGCCCCATGTGACTGCTGACCAAACTGTCAGATGCCCATGAAAGTGAAGGTGAATGCTACTGTTTGTAATGTCACCACACATCCACTGGACCTCCATGTATTACCTCTTAAGAGACTCAGAGTATAATAGTGCTTCATGGGTGACAAATAGAGATGAACGAGTAGTGTTCGATCGAGTAGGTGTTCGATCGAATACTATGGTATTCGAAATACTCGTACACGATTGAACACTACTAGCTGTTCGAAGTTTAAGGTTCGATGCAGAACCAGTGTTGTTGGACAGAATGCTATACATTCTGCCCATCAACGCTGGTATTTCTCTTATCTTTCCAAAGTCTTCTCCGCGCTTTGTCCCTGCGTCTTCTTCCGGGTGGAATTCACTCTGCCTAGGCATCTGGCCTAGGCAGAGCCGACTGCGCATGCGCGGGCATGCGCGTGCATACCCGCACATGCGCAGTCGGCTCTGCCTAGGCCGGATGCCTAGGCAGAGTTAAAATTCCAAATTCCCTCCTAAGGGCCCCTTCACACGGCTGATACGCTGGCTGCTTTAGACCATGTAAACGTTCCGTAGCAGCGACGTCTAAAGCAGATCGCATTGTTTTCTATGGGAGCCGGCAGACGCGCGTTCGCCATAGAAATGAATGGGCTGCTTTTTCCATTCATTTCTATGGGGAGCGCACCCATAGAAAACAATGGGAACTGCTTTAGACGCCGCTGCTACGGAACGTTTACACAGTCTAAAGCAGCCAGCGAATCAGCTGTGTGAAGGGGCCCTAACTCCAAATACACTTTAAGCCACTTTAATCTACAATTGTTCCTTTTGTTTAAGGAACTGACATATTTGAGGCCATAATTTAATTCTCAATGGTCATTAAATCCACCATCATAAAAGAATAAAAAAATTGCAATAGCTGAGATCTCCTCTCTGCTTTCGCTTACTACTTATGTATACTAAACATCAAAAGAGTCAGAAAATCTGGAGAATTCCATGTTCACATGGAACAAAGCCATCTGTCAATATTGGATGATCTACAGGGCCACATTCAGTGCTGCATTAACAGCAAGTATGAATTGTCTGTGAGCACAGTTCACAGTGCAATCCACAAATGCAAGTTAAAGCTATAAATGCAAGGCATATAAAAACATAATCCAGACGCACTGCTTCTCTGGGACAAAGTGTATTCAAAATGGACTGAGGCAAAATGGAAAACTATTCTGTGGTCAGATGAATCAAAATGTGAAATTCTTTATAGTAACCATGGACGCCATGTCCTGCAGACTCAATAGGAGAGGAAACATCTGACTTGTTATCAGGGCACAGTTCACAAATCATCATTTCTGGTGTGTTATGGGAAGACCAAATTGGGTCTAAAATGTAGAGCATACAAGAATAAAAAACATCTATCCACCCTGGATACAACGTATAATGGTATGTCATCTCTTATTTGTATTGGGACAAATTCTCATCGTTGCATATCAAGCCACTTTAATCTACAATTATGCTTTTGTTTAAGGAATTGACATAACTTAACTCTCATTGGTCATTAACTTTTCAGACAATTTAGTCTTGGTTAATAAAGCTTGTGATTCTAGACCAAAATGTAACACACATTATTTAAAAATTCTGCTGTTTTCTGCCTGAAAAACCTATATAAAGTCCATGCCCCTGGATGCCTCCTTCTAACTAATTTGGTGTTCACTCCCTGTCACTAGGGAAGTTCCTTCCATAGAAACATCAGGCTAAAATTGGGTTCTCGATGAGTGGATTAGGAAGGTCTGTTCTCTCTTCATACAGACTCCACTAAGTTTTTTCTGTACACTACAGGTGCTGAAAGAACTTTTATTTACTTCTGACTAGCCTTCCTTTATCTTTTTCTGTGTCAGGGATATGTTTAGCTGCATCAAGCACTGTATTTGCAGACCTGAATCCCTGTATTATATTTTAGTGGGCTTCTCTCACCTAATTGTTTGCTATTTTACAGTTACTCCTGGAAGAATTACATGTAAAGAAATCAGTAGTAGTAATGAATAGGGATGTTTGGGGGGGGTTGTGTATTGTACCTAATTCCAGCTTTAAGAAGAAAAGTAAAATGTGCTACAGCCATAATGGGGCTATTAGCAGCAGTAAAACTGATATTCCACTACTATTCCACTAAGGCTTATACAGCTAGAGAACAGACCACCCGGCAAGACCCTGCACATATTTCAACTTTCCATGGAACCTCAGGTACTCTGTAAAGTAACACATTGTGCAGCAGCTAAGGTTCAATAAGAACACTGGCGTCATGGACCTCCCCCTTCCATTGTGTTCTGCCCAGAGTGTCCCTTTAAGCAGAACATTCCCTTATTATTCTTTATGTGCTGTAACGCTAATGAGCACACATTACATCTTTTTATAATAATCTCCACCCCCCATTTATCAGGACATAATACAATTCATAGAACATTTCTTATACTTATAAGGAACATTTTCTTAGAATGTCGCCCATTGTCTTTATAAATAAGGCCTGCGCCTCTTTTACAGCAGTGTCCCCTCCTCAGATATTCCGTGAAATGATGTAGAACTCAACTACTCCATCCAAAAACACGAAAGAAGCCTTCATTAGCATTCGTAGACAGAGAAATCTAATAGTATAGTAATGGGAAACAGATTGTAATATAATAAAAGCTTTGTTAAGAAATAGAAAATATATTCTTCACTGGATCTCCAGAGCTTATGTTACATGGCTCCAGTGCGGGGTTACTGAGCTATAATGAGTTCTCGATGCCAAAGTACAGGGTGTTAACTACATATGTCAATGAAGTACCAAAGACCGGTGTGAAAATTGCAGCCTAAGCTGAAGATGGAACATAAAATCAAAAACTGCTACAGTCAAAAACAGCTTCTGTATTCAGCAACATCAGAGTAGATCAGTATATATAATATATTCAGCACATGTCAGGCCTGGTTCACATCTGTGTTCAGTATTCCAGTCGGGGAGTCCGCTTGGGGACCTCTCCGAACGGAATACTAAACGCATTGACAAGTGGTGAGCAATGAAAGCACACAGACCCCAAAGACTATAATGGGGTTCATGTGTTTTCCGTGTGGTGTCTGCGTGAGTCATGTGGAGAGGAAAGTAGTCAATGAAGTACTTTTCTCGCCACATGTTCTGTGCCAAGACCATGCGGAAAACACACAGACCCCATTATAGTCTACGGGGTCTGTGTGCTTTCATTGCTCACCGCTTGTCAATGCAGTGAGCAATTGACATTCCGTTCCCCAAGCAGACTCTCTGAATGGAATACGAAACGCAAATGTGAACCAGGCCTCACATGATATAAATAGTGATGAATTTACCGCAGTATGCTGGCTTTAACGGGGTTGTCCAGGAATAACAGATTTCTGAAAGAAAGTTGGGGGAAGGTGAAAAATAAAAAACATACTTAGGGCTAGTGGAAGCCGCGTCAGATTAGGACCAAAATGCGCCTGCCGCAACTGTCGCGGCTTCCAACAGTCGCGGCTTCCCACTCCGGAGTAGGCCCAAATGAGTGGGCCTAGTCTGAAGGGTGTTGCCGCGAGGTGGAAGCCGTGGCTGAATCAGTCGTGGAATCCGCCGGAAGAAAGGGCAGCTCGCTTCATTTTTCCACTAGCGGGAATAAACCGCTAGTGGAAAAAAGAATGCTAGCGGTCTGCATAGACCTCTATTATGAGGGGGTGGATTTTGAGGAGGATTCAGCGCCAAAATCTGACCCCTCTTGCCCCGTGTGAACGAGCCCTTACCTGTCTTCTAGCAAAAGGCCTCGCCGCATGTGACTTGACCTAAGGAAAGGAACTGGGACAGGTGACATATGTGAGTGACTTTCTGGGTCCGATCCTTTGCCTAAGTCTGCTGATTGGACTCAGTGGTCATGTACACCACAGGACCTGCCGGGGTGGGGTATACCGAAGCTTCGGAGACCGGAGAATATCATTTTGGGTTTTTTTAATTTTTCACCTTCCATGGCCTCCTTACAGAATCCTTTTATTTCCTGGATAACACCTTTAACCCATTAGTGACCCATGACATACTATTACTTCATGGGCGCTAGGTACTTTGCACACCATGAAGTAATACTACGTCATGGAGCGCTCGCCTGCTCACTATCTGAGCGGGTGGAATCAGAAGAGGGTGAGAGCTGTTACAGCTATCACTCTTTTCCATAACCCCTGGTCGGGGGGTGCCGGTATGTCTACTATGCAGCCTGGGGTCTGGCCAGTGACCCCAGGCTGCCCTGAGCCCCCGTTACCTGGTTGATCCTGCCGGGTCTTCTGGAAGTGAGTCTGTGCCGTCTGCACAACTCACTTCCTGTTATGCTCTGTGAGACATGTGCATGCTGTGTCTCACAGAGCATAATACAGGATTAGTGATGAATTCAACACTGATCCTGGTGTCCCTTAGGGACACATGAAAAAGTAAAAAAAAAAAAGTAGAAAAAAATAAAGTATTTTAAAACAATTAATAAAGTTATAAAGCCCCAAAAATTCCCTTCTTTCTATAGAAAATGAATTATATAAAAAAAAACCTAAAAATTAATAAAAACAATTCATATTTGGTATTGCCGCGTCCGTAACAATCTGTACAATAAAACTGAAATGATATTTAATGTACACGGTGAATGACGGAAAAAAAAAACCAGAAAAAAATCACCGGAATTGGTGATTTTTTGCCATCTCACCTTACAAAATATGCTGTAAAAAGTGATCACAAAGTCATATGCACCCCACAACAGTACCAATAAAACTCCATAAGTTGTCCCGCCAAAAATAAGCCCTCAAAAAACACTGTCAACCAAAAAATAAAATACGCCTCTCAGAAGATGACGATGCAAAAAACACTGATTTATGTCCCCAAATGTGTTTTTGTTTTGCAGAACTAGTAACACATAAAAAAATACTATAAATGAGGTATCTCCGTAATCGTACCGACCTGCAGAATAAAGGCTACATGTTACTTATACTGTACGCTGCATGGCGAAAAATGTAAAAGGTAAAACACAATACCAGAATGGATTTTTTTTTTTTTTTTTTTTTTTAATCCAGCAAAAAAGAGTTAATAAAATGTATTCAGTAAGTTGTAGGCACCCAAGATGGTCTCATTACAAAATGCATCTCATCCCGCAAACAACAAGCCCTTATATGGCCACGTCACCAGAAAAATAAAGAAAATATAGCATCTAGCAATGTGAGGACAAAAACCCGCAAAAATCGCCAAATTATTAGAACTTAACTGGCTGCGTCAGGTAGGGAATGTATAAGCTGTGTGAGCGGATATCAGGGGACACCCCAGATTTACAGCTTATGAGTGAAAAGACACCAGAAGTGACCCCAAAGTGACCACCAGAGTGACTCCCCCCATCATAGGAGCTACTGGGACATAGTAGGGAATTTGGTGTCTGCAATGTCCTCCACACCACTTACATATTCCCTCTTCGCCATCCGCTGTGCAGTCACGTCTGAGATACTAATACTCACTACACCCCCTGATAAATTCTTTGAGAGGTGCAGTTTTCAAACTGGGCTCACTCCTTTGGGGAATCCACTTTTCCGATACCCTACAAGCTCTACAAACATGACATGGCGTCCAGATACCAAACATCTGAATCTGTACTACAAAAGCCTCATCGCGCTCCTTCCCTTCTGCGCCCTGCTGTGCGCCCAAACTGCAGTTTATGCCACATGTATGGTACTGGTGTACCCCGGATAACATATGTAATGTCATATGTGGGTATAAACTGATATTGGGGCATAGTTGGATACAGAAGGGAAGAAGGGTTATTTGGTTTTTGGAGCACAGACTTAGACGGTTTGGTTTTTGGATGCCATGACACTTTTGCAAAGACCCTAAAATTGCCCTTACAAAATAGGGCCACTTCTTGGGGAATTCCAGTTTACTGACACCTCCAGGGCTCTGCAAAAACAACATGGCGCCCAGAAAGTCCCACTAAATCTGTACCCTAAAAGCTAAAAAGCGCAGTGCTCCTTCCCTTTTGAGCCCTGCTGTGTGCCCAAGCAGCAGTTTATACCCACATATATCATTTTTTGCCCCTCGGAATGGCCCACTTAATAGTTTTATGAATGCAGGTCTCTGACAACACAAAGTGGGTGCAATGTATTGAGCACCAAAATGGCATATTTCTTTAAAAATTTCGATTTTCAATTTTTGGGAAACATTTTTAGTCTCAAAAGCATAATACCCCTTGATACATTCCTTGACGGGTGTAGTTTCCTAAAATGGGGTCACTTTTGAGGGGTTTCCACTGTATTGGTACTTTAGAGGCTCTGCAGATGAGACATGGCACCTGAAAACTGTTCCAGCAATATCTGCCCTCCAAAAGCCAAATAGCCTTCTTTCCATTCTGAGCCCCACCATGTACCCATACAGCAGATTATGGTGACATATGGGGTATTGCCGTGTTCACGAGAAATTGTGTAACAAACTGTGGGGGGCTTTTAATTCTTTAACTACCTGCAAAAATTTTAAATATGGCGCTAAATGGACGATTTCTTGGAAAAAAAGTAATTTTTCATTATTATGTCCCAATGTTAATAAAATCTGTGAAACAGCTGTGAGGTCAAAATCCTTACTATACACCTAGATAAATTCTATGAAGGGTGTAGTTTCCAAAATGGGGTCACTTTTAGGGGGTTTCCACTATATTGATACTTTAGGGGCTCTGCAAATGCGACATGGCACCTGAAAAATATTCTAGCAAAATCTTCCCTTCAAAAGCCAAATAGCGCTCTTTCCATTCCAAGCCCCGTCATGTTCCCATACAGCAGATTATGACCACATATGGGGTATTACCGTGTTCAGAAGAAATTTTTTTAACAAACTGTGGGGGGCTTTTACTCCTTTAACCCCTTGTGAAAATGAAAACTTTGGGGATAAAGTGATATATTAGTCATTTTTCATTTACACATTCCCATGCTAGTAAAATCTCTGAAACAGCTGTTGGGTCAAAATGCTGACTATACCCCTTGATGAATTCTGTGAGGGGTGTAGTTTCTAAAATGGGGTCACTTTGGGGGGGTTTCCATTGTTTTGGTACTCTAAGGGCTCTGCAAATGAGACACGGCGCATTAAAACTATTCCAGTAAAATCTGCTGTTCAAACACCCAGTGTCGCTCCTTCCCTTCCATGCGCTGCCGTGTGCCCAAAAATCAGTTTACACCCACATGTGGGGTATTTCTGTGCATGTGAGAAATTGCACGATAAACTGTCAGATGTATTTTCTCCTTTAACCCTTTGTGAATGTGTTAAGTTTAGGTCTAAATGAATGTATTAGTGAAAAAAAAAGTTAAATGTCTAAATTTGACCTCCATATTATTTTTATTCTTATGAAATGCTTAAAGGATTAACAAACATCCTAAATGCTGTTTTGCATTATTTGAGGGGTGCAGTTTTGAAAATGGGGTGATTTATGGGGGTTTCTATTATACAATTCCTTCCTGAAGTGATCCCTAAAAAATTAGTTTGGGAATTTTCTTGTAACACTGGAAAATCTCTGTTACACTTGTAAGCCTTGTAACGTCCAAAATAAATTAAAAGACAATCAAAAGATGACGCCGATATAAAGCAGAGATATGGGAGATAATATTTATTCATGTATTTGGGTGGTATAACTATCTGCCTGGAAAGCAGAGAATTCCACATTTTGAAAATTGCAATTTTTTTTCCAAATTTCCATCAAATTTCCTATTATTTTTTTTTTATATAAATAAATACAAAAATATTGATTAGTGTTTACCATTAACATGAAGTATAATGTGTTACGAGAAAACAATCCCAAAATCACTTGTGTAAGTTAAAGCGTCTCAAAGTTATTGCCATTTAAAGTGACACATATCAGTTTTGAAAAAAGAGGCCCGGTCCTTAACACACTCCTGGGCTGTGTCTCTAAGGGGTTAATAGATCTGAAATCTGACCAAAGAAGATTGATATATAGTTTTGTGCTGTACGGTGCTTTCTTGTTGGTTCTTGTAGACCGTTTTTGATAGACCTGGACAGGGAAGTTGTTCCCGCCATCTTGGAGAACCAAGCCCAGATCTTCTGTGGATTCTGCTAGTTCCAATCCTTCTGTGTCATCATGTCATCCCAGACAGACTGGATGGTGTTGAGATCAGTGCTCTATGGGGGCCATATCATCACTGCCAGGACTCCTTATTTATGCTGAATATGGTTCTTAATCCTTTAAGAACACAACAATTTTTGGTTTCTGTAAGCCAGGAAAAAATCCAGAATAAAGTGCAGGTGGAAAAAAAATGTTGGAGACCCAATGGACGCCATTATACTCAATGAGGTCCGCTGGTGTCTGTATGTAACCGCTGTTTTAGCAGTCCAGATATCCATCGTTCTGGTTCTCTGGCGGACCCCGTATGTACTCAGTATCAGAAGGCTTGCAGTTGCAAGAAAACATCTCACACAACTTTACTAGACAAACTGGTGCAATTAAAGCAACCAAGAGCTTCCACAACAATGGTGGTACAGTGCTTACAAAGAGGTCCACTGTGGTCTTAATATGTTCCAGAGGAGAGTGCAGAGGAGAGTCGGTACTCTAAGACCCCATTGGAAGTGGCCTTAGACTCCACAAAATCGCACTTAAAGGGATGTTCCAGACCCAAGTTGATTTTTTGTATTGGGGAACTATCCAATATTAAGTCATGTGATTTGTTGTAGCAGCCTCCAGATGCTATTGGATGGACAGTGCTTGCAGTACCAATTCTATTCAAGTAATAGGAGTGTTGCTGCAATTTCCCGGAACCACCAATATGAACTGGACACTTCCACTAGGATCTGTGAGGAACAGGTGATCTGTGTGGGGTCCGGGTATCAGACCACCATTGATCACATACTGATGACCTAGGTACAGGTGATCTGTGTGGGGTCCGGGTAACAGACCACCATTGATCACATACTGATGACCTAGGTACAGTTGATCGGTATGAAAAATTCATTTTGGACCATAAAATTCCTTTAAATCACTCCTATCTAGGGCTAGGTTCATACCTGCACCCAGTCTCCATTTAGGGATTCAGTCCCTGTGTCCAGGAGATTCCCATTATAGTTTTTAATTGGATTGAGCTTCCGGTTTTCGGTTCTCCAAGTGGATGTGAAGAACAGAAACCCGAAAGCAGGTCAAAGGTTAAAGCAGCTCACTTTTTCCTTGTTTCAGGGATCCAGTGCAGTTGCATAGGTTCTGCTCTAGCTCTCACACCTTCCTCTTGGGAGTCTGGACAGACCCTTCCTCACTCTATGAAAGGTAGATGAAGACTGACTACTCTCCAGAACTTGCTCGATCTTCCCAATAACTAGTGAACCAGACCATTTAAGGGGTAATAGACATTTACACATGTAAGGTCCATTGCAACCATTTTTGCACTGAAAATTGTAGCCTTCCAGCCCTCTTTTAAGCCTGTTATAGTATGGCAGTGGGGGAAGTGGTTTTATGCAGAGTTCCACTTTAAACACATTGAAGCTCCTCCTATGTAATGCTATATTCCGAATTCCTATAAACACACTATAAAATCCTTACAAGTCCTAACTATAGCATTCGGTTCTTCAGATTCAGGGAGGATATGTTACTCATGTGCCTGGAGAGGTAGCTGTGTGAGTAACGAAGTGGAAGGGGAAGCCAGAAAACACTTTTCTTGGCAGGATGGATTAATTGGGTTTAGTGGTTCCTGGAGATATGACGTGACCTCCAAAGAAGATCCTAGCCTGGAATAATCCTGTCTTATTTTATTGGTCTATCAGTCATACTGAAGTCATGCCATATTATTGTAAGGTACAAAGCGGAGCAAGGCAGAGGTAATCTCTTTTAATGCCGGTTAATCTACTGATGACTACATGGTAATGTTACTTGTGGCGCTCACTTTATAAATCATTCTTACACTCTGACTATTCTACATTAAAGCGCGACTGTCATAACAACTCAGCAAATTGTAAAGTCACCTGCATGAGGGTCATTTATGGGGGAAGTTCTTGCTACTTACCTCTCTGGGCTCCTGGGCCATGTCTTATCCCTCTGCCACTGCAATGTATCTCCGAGCTGGTTGGGTAGGTACTGTATACCATGTGGTTCAAGCACGGCCCAACTAAAGTCAAAGGTAGACCATCAAATCCTATCCTATAATGGTCTCGCTCCCGGTTTCAACTCAGATTTGGCTTGTGCATGTTCACAACTGGGTTTGGATTTCTGGTTTTATACTCCTCCATAGAAACAGAAAATGGAATTGAAGTCATGGACGTATCCATCGCATGAATTACTGATGGTTGACCACCCTGCGATATCAATGTAGTGGGAAAAATTGGTAAAGGTAACCCTTGGTTCACATCTGCATTTGGCAATCCGTTCAGGGATTTCGCATGGGGACCCCCTGAATGGAATACCGAACGCATTGGCAAGCAGAGAGCTTATGAGAGCACATGGACCCCATAGACTATAATGGGGTCCGTGTGCTTTCCATGTGGTGTCCGCATGGAACATGCAGACAGAAAAGTACTTTGTGATCTACTTTCATGTCCGCATGATTGGTGCGGAGACTGTGCGGAATGCACACGGATCCCATTATAGTCCATAGGGTCACTACACACCTCTTGTCAATGCATTCGCCCCATGCGGACTGCCCAAACGGATTACCAAATGCAGATGTGAACCAGGGGTAATACCAAACATGGTGGAAATTTTCAGCTACTGGTTTTCCTGCAAATCTACATTGAATCAGCATATGCCGCCTGTATTTATTGTGCATTCACCATGAATTTTCCCCCTGCTATATTAATGGTGGTAATATCTGTTATTAAAATCCATGACAAATCTGCAGAATGTGAATGTGCATGCTGTGGGTTCGAAAACCTGCATCATGTTCATTTTTACATGAGTAAAATGTCCGCGGCAGTTTCATGAGATTTGTAAAATTTCATATATTTACCTTGTACTGTCATTGACACCCCCCCCCCCCCAGGGGTCTTAAACCCCAAGAGGTCTGATCCAGAATGCAAAGCATTACCCTGCTTATGCATGGTAGTGCCTTTCAAATTACCGGCATTTGTATTACAGGCTGCGTAGAACAGCGTGCAATAATAATGAGAGACAAGACTGGGAGCCTTCAGTAGGTTCTTGGCTATCATAACAGCTGATCACTGGCCCTGGATCTGATTCTGGGAACCATTGATTGACTCATAAATAGCGGTGCCCATGTGCCTCCACAAAAATGGTGACTCAGTCAGCTTTGGTTGAGGTGCCAGGGCCCTTAATGCCTGCAATCAGTATAATACAGCAGAGACCCAATGGCAATGTCGGGAAGGGGCTAATGAGCTGCAACATTGCCATGTGATGCACAGCAATGAGGTTGCATCTTAAGGAGAAAAAAGCAGCCATGTTTTCTAACATTCCAACAATTGCACATGCATGGTGCTATTTCATCATTCCCTATGAAGTTCTGCTTTGCAAGAACTTTGCAGTTACTGTAAAATGCTACGATTTTTCCCATGGCGTTTTTGCTGCGGGCAAATCGCGTCGTTTCCTACCTGTGGGCCACCAGCCTAAAGGGGTTTTCTCACAAACATAACCATATGTAAAAGTTCAAAAAAATTTTGCAAATATAAAAATTTTGCAAAATTCTGACAATTTTCTCTAACCATCTTAGTGGTGACATCTGTTGACTTGATCAGTTTCCAATGGAGTTGACCATGAATGCAGAAACCTAGCCATGATGTCCTTATTGTGGCTGAGTTGTCTTCTCATTCATGTCATGTCCCTGCCAGCAAACCTAGCAAGTCCAGACCATAGAAAGTTCATGGTCATGTAGATAAAAGATGTCACCACTAAGATGGTCGTAGGAAATCTTTAAATCTCTGCAAAATGTTTTAAATTTTTATATTTGCAAAAATGTTTCACTTTAATTGTCTTCAAATTTACATATATTTATGTCCATAGACAAACCCCTTTAACTGCAGACCTAGGAAAAATTCTGAAAACTCCCGTCAGGTTGTCTCGTAGGATGATAAACACATCAGAACTATTTCATGTGAGTGATACAAAAGGTTCTCTCAGCGACAGAGCTTTAACGCGGACGGGTTGTGACATGTTGGCTACAATGGCGGGACATTATCCTTAGACAATACACACCAATTTAGTTCAAAAGACGTGTTTACACTTCTCATCAGAGGAAAGAAGCAAAACAATATGACTTTGGTCTCACGGGAACCCATATTTAACAACACCTGTGACCATAAACACCTCCCCGTGTATCGCTCCCCGTGTAATATGGAATTTCACTTTGTTGTTTTGTAAAATGCATGCTAAGGGTTGTGTACCTACAGATCCCAACTGGGAGGTGTCAGGACTTTATTCACACAACCGTGTCCGCATTTCCGACTCGAATTTGGCATCCGTGTTTGTTGGTCGTTTTTCAAGGCCAAGTGTCATCTGTTTTGCTCCGATGCAATCCTTTGTCCGGGGTCCCCTACCTCATCCTTACAGCGAATTCTTCATAGTGTGTTCGGGGTAATCTGTGGATCTACTTGGTTTATGGGCCAGATGGAAGCTGCAATCTCAATACTGATGCTAGTGCCTATGGACCCCCTAAGGCTCCTGGTGCGATTGCACCCTCTGCACCTCCTCGAATTACACCCATGTTTTTGCTATTTACACAGGCACAGCGACAAGAGAATTGGATGAGTGACATTTTTTCCATGTGGCGGGCAAATTTGGAACCGTACGCATAGGAGTGCTGCAGACTAGAAATGAGCGAACAGTGAAATATTCGATATTCGATATTCATTTCGAGTAGCCCCTCAATATTTGACTATTCGAACAAATATCGAATTCCATTATAGTCTATGGGGAAAAAAGCTTTGTTTCAGGGGAAACCACAATTCGACTCAGGAGAGTCACCAAGTCCACTATGACACCTCAGCAAATGATGACAAAACACCTCTGAAATGCATCTCAGATGTAGCAGCGTTGAGCGCACAGCACTGCTACATCTCAGATATGGCAGAGTTGACACAGCGCTGTCTCAAATATTAAGCCCTCATACAGCGTTGATTGACCGAATGCTGTACACTGTATGGCATTCGGCCAATCAACGTTGGTCAATACATTCCTTTGGGAAAAAGTCAGCTCCTGCTCAGCTCTGCTATACCTGAGATGTAGCAGTGCAGTGCGCTCAACGCTGCTACATCTGAGATGAAGCAGCACTGTGTCAACTCTGCTATATCTGAGATGTAACACCGCTGTGTCAACTCTGCTATACCTGAGATGTAGCAGTACTGAGCGCTCAACTCTGCTACATCTGAGATCGGACCACAATGGAGACTGCTGTGGACCAATCTTAGACTCCGCCTCCTCTGGCAGGACCAGCATTGATTGGCCGAATGCTGTACACTGTATGGCATTTAGCCAATCAACATTGGCCAATGCATTCCTATGAGAAAAAGTCAGCTCCCGCATAACACAAGCTGACAGGGATCCCGACTAGCATTTAATGGGCTGCCATGAGATAGAGCCCCAAAGAGCTGTTTGAGTAACATTCCTACCTAAATAAAGCTAAATCCTAGCTAACCCTGCCTGTACATCTATCCCTGTCTCACAGTCACATAGTTCACAGTCTCATATGAACCGAATCTGAAATCCACCATTCATATAAAGTGGAGGTCACCTGATTTAGCCAGCCCATTACTTTTTCCGATTTTTTTTCGATGCCTACATTTTCCTACTTCCTATCCCACCTCCTCTGCCCAGTTATTGGTGTAATAAAATCACCAGGGAAGGTGGGAGGGGATACGAATTTTTACTGCATTTGCTGCGTGGTATTTGATTGGAATTAAATATCTCGAACAGCCTGATATTCGATTGAATACCAATTCGATCGAACGCCGTTTGCTCATCTCTACTGCAGACCCTTCATCAGGTGAGGGGGTCCCAATGGTTGGACCCCTTTGATCAAATACTGATGATCGATTCTAAGGATACATCACATAATTGACCTGGTCTGCTGCAGGCATTCTTCAATTTTTGATTTTCATTTTTAACTCTCTGCCTTCCAATTTTTCATTCACAGAGCTGTATGAGGGCTTAATATTTGCGGGACAAATTTTTTAAAAAAATTTAAAACTTTTTTATTGTAATTATTAGACCCCCTAGGGATCTTTAAATCCAGTGGTTCTGATTACTTTTGCAATGCATTACAATGTTTATGCATTGTGTCAGGGTCGGGGGTTGCTAAGTAGGGTGGCATAGACACAAAAGTCCAATTTCTTTAGTCCAAAACAAAGGTAGAATTTATTTTCACTCAAAAAGGTCGTGCAGCAACAAAAGGAAACAATACAAAAATAAATCCCTGCCCGGCTAGGCTCCAACTAAACATAAAATAGGTTACCTCACCTAGAATAACAGAAATCCAAAAGCCAGTAGAATCATTCAGGACACAGTTCCAAAAATATGACCTCTCTGTCAGCTCTCCAGCCAAACTCTGCCCCCAGTCTGCTGCTGGAGCTGGCTTCTTAAGCCTCCTTGATGAGCAGACTCTCTGCAGCTGAGTCGCTGCTGGAACATCCCCAAAGTGTGGACTGGAGGGGGGTGGAATGACAGGTCCCAATACCAACCTACCTGTCATTACTAAAAATCTGCACGATCTCATTCACCAACAATTACACATGTAGAAGTGTTGTAAATGTGGACCAATCGCATTCTAGTTGTTGGGTTATCACAGCATGCTGCTACTCCATTATTTCCTATGGATTGCTGATATATTCATGCTAGTACTATGCCATTCTTTAGCAATCCCAAATATGGGAGATTGGGGGTCCACACACACGTATGGTTGTTGCTCCATTTAATTGGGGGACCCCTTTACTTATAACCATTCATTCAGCATAGAAATCCCCCTTTAAATTTCTAGACCACTAGACTGTGATTGGTTCACATGTACAATGTTTCTATACATGTGGTCAAGCTGCCCACCTACATCTTAGGGAGGGGGAATTAAAATCAGCCTAATCTACTAAAAATTAGTTTAAGTACTTGGATTTAAAGGAGCCTAATATTTATTATTTCTTTAACCATATCCTCTTAAGAAGTGATTGACAAGTGGAATAACAAATATTTAATCCCTCGAGCCAACTAAATCCACATTGTCCCGCGTTCACATGGAAGCCGAGTTATATGTATAATTACTTCCTTGTGTAAACAGCGAGCGGCCGCTAATGAGTGATTGCTAGATTTCCAATTCAAATTAGCCATGTGCGAGCTTTGTGATCTGAACGCTGCGCTTTAATCCGTTTATACATGTCAGGCTGATGGAATGCGAGATTACACCCTGACTGTGACAAAAACCATAAAGAACCCAACTACGAATGTGAAAAATGTATTTATTTATCATACTTATTACTGGACTACTGTAAACATTTCTGACAACTTGAGAGCTGACGCTCCCTCCGAAAAGAGAGCAACAAATTAAAAACAGAATCGGCTTGGTTAAAAGCCTTGTAAAGTTCCAAAAAGTTGTGTTTATTCCAAGAAAATATCCGGATCTATGTCAGTGGTCTACGTGCGCCAAACCGTAGCAAAGTTGCTTGGCACCATCGCACCGTTTGGGATAGGGGGGGCCAGATACCCAAACCCTATTTTTTCCATATTTTATCATGTTCTTGTTTGCTAAGGTCGTATTCCCACAGTGACATTTTTGATGGATACCCGTTTTTCTATTATCAATGGCCAAGTATCATTCCTTTTGCATCCATTTCGTTCCATGTCTCCATTTTCGATCACCCGAGTATCATCCATTATTCTTTTCATGTAGGATGGGCTAGCCATTTACAAAATATAATTCTTGCTCTAGCCTAAGCCTGGATTACCGTGACCTTGGTCTGTATCTTGGTCTCTTTCCTGAACCCTTGAAACTACACAGGGATTACTCCTACAGCTTGTGGTTCCATGGAGAGAAGACCAGATGACTGTACAGAGGTTAAAGGGTCAAAACCAGGTGGCCACTTAGCCAAACCAGTTTGGAGGTCCACACCTGTTGTGTATTACATTGCAATATTGTATTGAATTTTAATCATGATAAATTGAAAATTTTACCAAAATTTGCGGGAAATTAAAGGGGTTGGCTAAGAATTATTTATGGTTTATCCTTAAGATAACCTATAAATCTATGACCAGTAGAGAGTCCACAAACCATACGGCACTGATGTTATACATGGAGCCGGAAGGAGTTTGCCTTAATTTCTGTATAGTGGCTGGGAATCAGGACTTCAACTCTCCTCTCATTGACTTCAACTGCTGCTGGCTATGAGATATGAGAAAAAACAATTTTGGTGTGGGGATTTTTTGCACATTAAAAACTTAACTTTTATTATTTACTGTTAAAAGTTGAATATCAAAACAAAAGAAAACAAATAAATGTTCCTAAAAACTGTGTGTGGTCTTATTTGTATTAGCAAAAGTTCCACCTCCCAGATTATACACAACTAGGTACTAGGTCCTCACTAAGCAATGCTCCTGACCTTAGTTTTACAGACAGGAAAACTGAATTAGTTACTTGCTTTCTTTCTTATTGCATATTCATCTAAACTTAAGAGGACCAATTTCCCAATTATCTCTCACCGACTAGAAATATTGTTCTTGGGCTGGATAGTAAAGAGTGTTGAATATTCCTAACATATAGCTAGTAGCCATTGAATCCACCCATTTACATGCACACATATAGTTTGTTTCTGCCACATGAGCAATTAACTAGCCATGAAGGGGAGTGACATTGCTAGACTGGGGTGAAACTAATTCTCGGGCTGGGGAAACTGCTTGTTTCTTTCTGTGAGCAGAAACCACACTTCCACACAAACACACACTATTAGAATAGATAGGAGCCTGACGCGTTTCAACTAACTCCTCATAGTCAGTATCATCAGAGGCTAACTGTATTTAAGAACATGCCATTCAGTACGGCGCTATTATGAGCTATATTTCATCATTTCTCAATAGCCCGGTCGGTCATAGTTTCTGACCGCAGCGAGCACTTGGTGGAGCTGGGTTTATAAACCCTAAGGACCCACCCCTTTCGATGACGCAGCGGGGGGCGTGGTTATTACATCACCAACCCCTCCCTACTGACGCCGGGACAATCACGTCCTCAATACAACGGACGGGATCGTAACCAGGTAACACAAAACGCTTGACTGTTACAGCCAGACCCCACTTCGCGGTCTACATCTGCCGAAGCTTTTACAGATCAAATGGAAGATACAGGTAAGTAACCTTCATCAATGGATACCTAACCAGCCCTATATTAAAGATGTAGGAAAAACCTAATAACATGGAGAACCTCAAACCAATTAAAGTCAATACCTGGTCACCTATTAACCCAAACGGTCTAAAACCGCAAGGTGTAAATATTACCCTAGGTAAAAGTAAGAACCAGGAGGTATAAACAGGAATTCCATATGACAACACTAGAGCAAAAAATTACAAAGAGATTATAGGTGGGAATATTACAATAAGATTCTCTATATATCGGCAAAATATTCGGATAATTAGCTATTAATAGAACCAGCCCACCGAAAAAAGAGAAAACCATGATTTACACCTTGCGGTTTTAGACCGTTTGGGTTAATAGGTGACCAGGTATTGACTTTAATTGGTTTGAGGTTCTCCATGTTATTAGGTTTTTCCTACATCTTTAATATAGGGCTGGTTAGGTATCCATTGATGAAGGTTACTTACCTGTATCTTCCATTTGATCTGTAAAAGCTTCGGCAGATGTAGACCGCGAAGCGGGGTCTGGCTGTAACAGTCAAGCGTTTTGTGTTACCTGGTTACGATCCCGTCCGTTGTATTGAGGACGTGATTGGCCCGACTTCAGTAGGGAGGGGTTGGTGATGTAATAACCACGCCCCCCGCTGCGTCATCGAAAGGGGTGGGTCCTTAGGGTTTATAAACCCAGCTCCACCAAGTGCTCGCTGCGGTCAGAAACTATGACCGACCGGGCTATTGAGAAATGATGAAATATAGCTCATAATAGCGCCGTACTGAATGGCATGTTCTTAAATACAGTTAGCCTCTGATGATACTGACTATGAGGAGTTAGTTGAAACGCGTCAGGCTCCTATCTATTCTAATAGTGTGTGTTTGTGTGGAAGTGTGGTTTCTGCTCACAGAAAGAAACAAGCAGTTTCCCCAGCCCGAGAATTAGTTTCACCCCAGTCTAGCAATGTCACTCCCCTTCATGGCTAGTTAATTGCTCATGTGGCAGAAACAAACTATATGTGTGCATGTAAATGGGTGGATTCAATGGCTACTAGCTATATGTTAGGAATATTCAACACTCTTTACTATCCAGCCCAAGAACAATATTTCTAGTCGGTGAGAGATAATTGGGAAATTGGTCCTCTTAAGTTTAGATGAATATGCAATAAGAAAGAAAGCAAGTAACTAATTCAGTTTTCCTGTCTGTAAAACTAAGGTCAGGAGCATTGCTTAGTGAGGACCTAGTACCTAGTTGTGTATAATCTGGGAGGTGGAACTTTTGCTAATACAAATAAGACCACACACAGTTTTTAGGAACATTTATTTGTTTTCTTTTGTTTTGATATTCAACTTTTAACAGTAAATAATAAAAGTTAAGTTTTTAATGTGCAAAAAATCCCCACACCAAAATTGTTTTTTCTTGTGATATTTATGCACATAACCTTCAAATCAAATATATTTAATAGTTGTTTGTATTCATCCTATGAGATATGAGAGATGAGCGAGTAGTTAAATACTCGATATTCGATATTCGTTTTGAGTAGCTCCTCAATATTCGACTACTCAAATCGAATATCGAATCCTATTATACTCTATGGGGGAAAATACTCATTTCAGGGGTAGGCAACATTCGATCAAATTGAACTTACCAAGTCCACGAGTGAGGGTTGGGCTAGATTCTCCGAGAAATCTTCTCCATGCAGCATCCCTACGCATGCCCGCACTACAAGAAAATGGCTGCTTACAGTCAAAGCGGCCATTTTCTTGTAGCGCGGGCATGCGCAGTCGACTCTGCCCAAGCCCGATGCCTGGCAGAGTGAATTCAGAGCTGGAAGACGCTGCACGGAGAAGACTTCTAAAGGTAGGAGAAGAACCAGCGTTGATTGGCTGACTGTATAGCATTCGGCCAATCAACGCTGGTTCTGCATCACATTTTTCCATTCGAATAGCGAGTAGTATTCGATCGAGTATGAGTATTTCGAATACTGTAGTATTCGATTGAATACCTACTCAATCGAATACTACTTGCTCATCTCTAGCTATGAGCAATGTATAATATGGATGCTGGAAATTGCCCCAAATATCTGATTTGAGTGGGCATCACTTGTTGCCTCATTGCCTACAACTTAATATTTCTGGCTTGTCCTAAGGAGAAGACATAAAAATAAAAAAAGGAGAAGAAATAAAACAAATTCTGGACAACCCCTTTAAGGGTGTATATTGTAATACACAGTACTTGAGGAGGTCACATCCATGTAAAGGTTCTTGACACCTGTTATCATCAGACAAGAACCAACCTGGGGGCCTCTCTATTACGCGACTAGCCTAACCACCATATAAGAACCTATGGTACGCAGAGATTGGATGTGCCCATTGCTATACCTCCTATTGCCCTTTTTTTAGGGTGTATAGGTGCCATATAAAATGTACACATAGTCATATCTTGCAGGGCCTAAGTAATCCAACAGACTAGGATATGTAGCCGAATCATGAGTTACCTTTCTATAGGCTTGGGATCTAAGTGTGGGAGTGAAAGCTTCAGGTGAACATGTCAACAGGGCAGGTGGTGCCGGCTTCAGTAGTGACAAGTGGTGGGCCTGAACACTCCCTAGACCAGCCCTTAGATTATTTACGTCCTTGGTTTCTGTCCGAGAATAAATGCATAGTTGACACCACAATGAGTTAACTTATCACGTTAACTAACATCATGGGTGATTCCTTACAAGGACAGAAGAAGAGCAAAATATGTTCTATCATGTCATTCCCATGTTTCTCATGTTATACTCTGGGGTCTGATGAGGTTTATAGTAGAGGCGTTATCTTTTATTGTAACCCTGTTCTTTGAAGATAATATTGTGACCATTGACCTTGATATCTGCAAGACAGAATGAACCAGTTTAGACCTGGATAAAAATTGCTAAATTTCAGGGTTTTCTTTTCATATACATAATGACAAGGAAAACTTACCAAAAAATATCAATTAGGGTTGAGCCGATCTTGAGATTTCAGGATCGTTTTTAAAATCTGATTTCTGATTATTTTCCATTCAACCCCTATCCTGATCCCTATTCCGATCCTAATGTAAGTCAATGGGATTTTTTTAATGATCAAAGATCGGATTTTAAAAACGATCCTATTCACTACACAGCATGGAGTCCAAAAATTGAACGCTTTAATTTTTGGACTCCACGCTATGTAGTGATTAAAAAAAAATCCGCTGGCTACTTAGTCCCCCCTGGTGGCCGCTTACCTGCACAGATCCGCCGCCGCTCCCTGTTCTTCTCGCTCCTCTTCTCTCTCATTCTCTGTGTTAGAGATGCTGGCAGTAGGCGGGGCTTGTTGTGGCTTAGAAGAGTGTTGCAGGTACAGGGCAGGGAAATGTGAGTGCATCACTCACATCTCCCCTCCCGATACCCACCCACACTCTCCTAAGCCACAAGCCCCGCCTTCTCTAACACTAGCCTAGGGAGGTGGGGGCACGCACGGCGCTCTGAAGACAGGTGAATGAGAGAGAAGAGAAACAAAAAGAACGGGGAGCGGCAGCGGCAGAGAATCTGTGCAGGCAGGGGTGAGCCTGCTCCTTTCGCCGCCCGAGGCTAACTGCAGAAAGCCGCCCCCCCCCCCGCTGGGAGGAGGGGGCGGATCGGGGGTGTGGTCGGGCGGGGGCGTGGCCGGGCGGATCGGGGGCGTGGTCGAGTGAAGGGGCGGGGCTTGGCCCCATTCACCGGCAGAGAGTAGACCCGGAGACTGCCTGCTCTCTGCCTGAGTGTGCGGGGAGGCTGCTGGGGCAGCACTGCTCCAGTGGCCTCCCCAAACCACCGCTCGGTGATAAGCCAGTCCAGGACAGCTTGTCCTGGACTGGCTTAGGTTAGCAAAAATGCCGCCCTCCCTGAGGCCCTGGCATAGTGCCGCCTGAAGCGCTCGCTTCAGGTCGCCTCATGGGAGGTGCGGCGCTGTGTGCAGGTAAGTTGAGCGATCAGGATCGTAATTCCATTCCCAATCTTTTTTAGGCGGGATCGGAACCCGATCACGATCGTGAAATTTACTCGATCGCTGATCGGGATCCGATCCAGATCGCTCAACCTTAATATCAATCTTTTTTTTCATATGCTTAACCTAAAAATACTAATGATGTAATACTAGATTCCTAGTGAAATGCAATAGCTGTAGTAGATTCTACTGCATCACCCTCATCATGGCCGCTATGTCTAATATTCATGGAGACAATTTGTGTTATTTTATGTTCTTGGAAGGAAAATAATGATCTGTAAGGAACTAACTCATAATAGAAGTGTGCACCGTGCACCATATGTTTATAATAAAAATGAAAATAATTGACATGGAAGAGCATGCAAATTGAGTTGTCTTAAGACAGAACTGTATGGGGCGCAATCATGCACGGACTGTTGGTATTTAAGCATGTATTGCGAGGCGTATCCAAGGATGCACATCTTTTTGTGATTTTACATAACTCTATCTGTGCATTGCCATGCCAACAGGGCCCGAGTAGAATACAACAGAGCAAAGAACTCTTCTCCATTCCAGTCAACAGGAGACACAAACGGGAGAATGCATGGTAGGCCAAGAAGTAGCGACCTACAAAGCCAACGTCATTTACTATTACCACTAATCAGGAATATTTCTTTTAAGTTTTGAAACTTTTTATTTATATTTTTTAACATCTTGAAGACCACTTTTTAATTTTTTGATTACATAACTATGTGCGTCTTTTTTTTCTTTGTAGATGTGATGCACTTTAGGTGCCATGCAAGTGCAAAATTGAATGTAAAGTCTGTAAATTTTTATTTTAGGAAAAATACAAAAATAAAAGTGTTCCATCACGTGTATATATTGTGAGCCGATGGCTGGTCAGATAATGGAGGGGGTGTACAGCTCACCCAGACTACTCAGGTGGGTGAGATGAGAAAATTTCAGAAAGACCTCATATCATGTGGGGTAATGTGGGAGCGGGGACAGAGGAGGGTTAAATTTTTAGGATTCTAATTATAGTACGGAAGGGTTTACATTTGAAATTGTGATAGGCCTGTCTGATAAGATGTGTCTTTAGTTTGCGTTTGAAACTGTAGAAATTGGGAGTTAATCTGATTGTCCGGGGTAGAGCATTCCAGAGAAGTGGTGCAGCTCGGGAGAAGTCTTGTATACGAGCGTGGGAGGTTCTGATAATAGAGGATGGAAGTGTTAGGTCATTGAGTGAGCGGAGAGCACGGGTTGGGCGGTAGGCAGAGATTAGGGAGGAAATGTATGGAGGTGCGGCATTATGGAGAGCCTTGTGGATGAGGGTGATAACTTTATATTTTATTCTATAATGAATAGGCAGCCAATGTAGCGACTGGCACAGACCAGAGGCATCGCTGTGGCGTCTAGACTGATTGCTCACAATGTTGACTCATTTATTTTTGTGTGAATGGTGTGAAGGAAACACATAGAGACATGTACCCTATAGTTCATAAAGGGATATGCTCATAAAATGCTGTTACCCTAAGGTTAGGATCTCTAGCTGTCTATTGTTTGTCCAGCTAATTATATCAGATGCCTAACCTATCAGTTTATAGTTTCCAGTTTGTAGTGAATCCTGCGCTGGTTTGGAAACTAAGTGCTAAACACTATCTGAGAAAAAGGAAGGAGGGGTATGACCCATTGAGACGGGCGCAAAATAAGTGAGGCAGGCCTTACTATCAACCCTGAAAAATGTGCTTTAGGGCTGGAGGAAGCCAGGTACCTGGGCTATGTCATTGGAAAAGGGGTAATAAAGAACTGGCCAAGACCCCTGACAAAGAGGCAAGTCAGGGCATTTCTTGGCATTGCTGGCTACTACTGGAGGTTTGTGCCAAACTTTGCCTCTATTGCAGCTCCTCTCACTGACCTGACGAAAGGTGGGAAGTCAGTGATGATCCACTGGACACCAGAGGCAGAGGAGGCGTTCCAGAGGTTAAAGCAAGCTCTATGCCAGCAGTCAGTGCTGATAGCCCCTGTTTTTAAGAAAGAGTTCTTGGTGCAAACAGATGCCTTAAATGCAGGTCCAGGAGCGGTGCTGTCCCAGGTGGTAAATGGTGAGGAGCATCCAGTAATGTACCTGAGCAGGAAGATGTCCCCCGCTGAGAAAAACTACGCCATTGTGGAAAGGAAATGCTAAGTTACTCTTTTTTTTTATGAAGGGCAATATCTAGTATTTACTATAGTATTTACCATTTACAATTTTGAGAATTTTTATGAGATTTTGATCAATTTTTATTTAATTTTTTTGGGAGGCAAAGGCAGTAAGCAATGATTCACAGCAATGTTGAAACCACGAGGAACGGATATATACAGTATAATGGAAAATTGTAGAAATACACAAACAATAGCATTTATAGAATGAGGCTGGATGACCTCTTAATGGACTAAAATAACCTAATTGCTGAGGGATTAACAAAAAACTTGGTATGGGGCAGCTAAAGTATCTATATCCGGACCAAGATTTGTTGATGGCTTTGCCTGCCGCCATTCCAAGCATATTTGAGCAGGCTATAATAGCTCTGTCATCTTCTGTAGTAGTCACAGCTCTTGTTGCTGTTGTGTTCTGAGGAACCCTTGACTGGGTTCCAGGAAACCAAGGTTGGAAACATTGGAATAAAAGTATAAGAATAGGATATTTTATTGGAAATTAGGCACTTTGCCCTGGTGTCATTATTCAGTAAAAAATAGGAAACATTTCAAAAAAAGTTTTCGAATGTTTACCAACGCTTCAATTTGGTTCAGTGATTTTGACAACTTGTCCTTTAAATGCACTTTTAGGCCCGCGCATCTATTTAAGCTAAAAATACTGGAATAATTGTCTATTTCCTTAAGGCTGAGGCTCCACGTTGCGGAAATGCAGCTTTTTTTTGTTGCAAATTTTGCTGCATTTTTTTGAAATAAAGCCAGGAGAGGATTGAGCATAAGGGAGACATATACAGTGTTGTCCAAAAGTATTGGCCCCCCTGCAATTCTGTCAGATAATACTCGTGTTCTTCCAGAAAATGATTGCAATCACAAACTCTTTGGTAATATCTTCATTTATTTTGCTTGCAATGAAAAAACACAAAAGAGAATGAAAAAAAAGTCAAATCATTGATCATTTCACACAAAACTCCAAAAGTGGGCCGGACAAAAGTATTGGCACCCTCAGCCTAATACTTGCCAGCACAACCTTTAGACACAATAACTGCGCACAACCGCTTCCGGTGGCACAAAAATTTTGACCATTTTGGGGCAACACGGTGGCTCAGTGGTTAGCACTGCAGCCTTATAGCGCTGGAGTCCTGGGTTCAAATCCTGCAAGGGACAACATCTGCAAAGATTTTGTATGTTCTCCCCGTGTTTGCATGGATTTTCTCCCATTCTACAAAGACATACCTACTATTCTATATGGGGCTCACAATCTACATAAAAAGTGACTTTTTTGTGCCTTGTTGACCAGAAAAATGGAGTAGAAGACATGGTCAATCCCCCATTGACTCTCTAACTGACACAGTGGCGTAAGTCTATATGAGTCTCATAGAAATGAATAGAGAAAATTACTTCTTGTCTATGGAGGTCACATGACCATCTGAGGACCAGAAGACAGAAGACAATGTACAAATACAAGTCCCTTTACTACAACCATCATCAAGCCAGAGAATATTTTTGCTCGGAATGCCCCTTTTCTCGACAATTTGACATCATCACTTCGGATTCATGTAGTTGACTGGTGTAATATACTGTACTGTGTATCCTCTCTTTGACCTCAAGTATCATAGCAGAGATCTTGCCTTTTAAAGACTATTTTCTGCAGAATGTGTCTTAACATAAAAAATGGAACATAAAGTTATATTTTATTGTGGTGCCTCTTGTGGGTTGGCAGTGGGAGGATAAACAATTCTTTGTTTCTTTGTGGCGAGTCAACAAT
Source organism: Leptodactylus fuscus (assembly GCF_031893055.1). Taxonomy (NCBI): domain Eukaryota; kingdom Metazoa; phylum Chordata; class Amphibia; order Anura; family Leptodactylidae; genus Leptodactylus; species Leptodactylus fuscus. Next base: position 30,217,512 of record NC_134265.1, on the reverse strand, counting down.
GTTTTATCTTTTCTCTTGTGGGTCAGTTCCATAGAGGAATGCATCATTGGTGCAAAATACTTTATAGCCCAAGTTATAGTGTCTGATATGGCTACAAAAATAACATATTTATTCTTATTAATCTGCGTTGCATTGGGGGTATTACAGCCTCAAAGATCCATCCAATGCTGGTTTGTCGCTCCTGTACAGCTATGAAGAAAATCGAGCAACAAAATTTAAGAGATCCCTTAGTTTTTTGTCTCCTAGACCATGGGATAAAAACATCGATAACAGGTGATCATCAGGGATTACCTAGTGATGTTGATGGACCAGCCAACCTATTATGTAGGGATGAGTAAATCAATTCAGGTTGAACCAGATTCAAATTAACCAAAAGTTTCAAGTAAAATCCAAACTCAAATATTTTGAGGGTTTTCACCCACAAAACATTATTATACCCTGAAGTCAACTCAGAGTATGCTTGCCCTCTGCTTGTCATTCTCATGATATCCATTATTCGTCTTCCGGGCTCTGGCTGACATCATGAAACCTCATGGTGTCCTATGGTCCTCTTCTGTGCTCTGGCTAACATCATGTATCCTCATGGTGTCCAATGGTCCTCTTCCAGGCTCTGGCTGACATTGTGCAACCTCATGGTGTCCAATGGTCCTCTTCTGGGCTCTGGCTGACATCATGCAACCTCATGGTGTCCAATAGTCCTCTTCCGGGCTCTGGCTGACATCATGCAACCTCATGGTCTCCAATGGTCCTCTTCAGGCTCTAGCTGACATCTTGCAACATCATGATGTCCAATGGTCCTCTTCTGGGCTCTGGCTAACATCATGTATCCTCATGGTGTCCAATGGTCCTCTTCCAGGCTCTGGCTGACATCATGCAACCTCATGGTGTCCAATGGTCCTCTTCTGGGCTCTTGCTGACATCATGCAACCTCATGGTGTCCAATGGTCCTCTTCCAGGCTCTGGCTGACATCATGCAACATCATCGTATCCAATGGTCCTCTTCTTCGGTCTGGCTGACGTTATGCACCCTGGGGTTATTGCTAAGACCTGTGACCATGATGTTTGCACCCTCCTAAGGCCTAATTACAGGCATCAGTGGTTACCCCAGGGCACATGACATCAGACAGGGCAGTTGAGGCAAGTTGAGGGTAACTGTTTGCTATTTCTACTCAGCTAACTTGGGCTTCTACTTCTTATACTCAGGGGTCTGAGGATAATAGAACTTCTGGTTCATGTCAAACAAATCTTGTAAGGTTCACCCATCTTCACCTCAACTGTTGTGTATCGGGGTATCCAGACTCTCCCCAGATCGAAGATGTCAAGAATAAAAATGAGCAGGCACGTTGAGTTTCAAAATGTCCAATTCTATAGATGGTCCCACAACTTCAACTGTAATTAAACTGTATGGCCAACAACCATTTTTCCAAACCCCCATACTCATAGTAAGATATTTGGTTGGAATAAGAGTCTTTAACCAATTGCCCCATGTCAGGGTGAAAAATTCCTTCCTTATCAGTATAAAACCCTGGATCAACATACTTACTTGGCCTGACTTAAGAATTCATGTGTTCTCAGTAGAGAGAGGGGAAAAAGCCCCTGACAGAAAATAATGGCATTGATAGATCCCTGACATAATATCCCTGACTACGACGTCTGTTTTTTGTCATGCACCTAACATGATAATTTGGTACATTATGTTGTACTATATTTTTTTTTGTCATTTTTGATCAATTATGTGTTGGAGGTTCTGCATAAAAACTTCAAAAGCTCAACAAAGTAGAACATTGCTCATGTTATAGGCTAGACTCTAGTCTACGGTGTTACCCTCTACCAGAGCTATCCCTGACAACTCTCCATAGGAAATGTATAGGACATTGAGTCCGATATCCCTAATCTTATGGCCAGTACTTTCATCCAACAGGATGCCATTCAAGGTGAGGTTGAGGGATTTAAACCTCTGTAGATTAAAGTTTCCCATCCCTGGAATGTGTAGAGTTAATTAAGTTATGACCCATCAGCAGATAAGCCTCAGCATTTACACATTGGGGCAGATTTATTAAGACTGGCATATTGTACGTCAGGCTTAGGGCACAGGGTATGATTGATTTATACGGAGACCTAGTCAGGTGCATGGCATGGGACAGAATGGAGATCTATGTAAGTTAGGGACTGGCGTAGTTTTGTATTATAACTCACAACAGAAAAGTGTTGATATAATAAGTATATCTGGTTAAGGCATCCGAACTATACCCTAAGGTTTTCTAGATCTCTGCTTGCCGTCATTCAATCCGATTAATACCAGTGGAGAAAAATCCTTGTATTCGAGAACCGAATCTTACAAGGCTCATCCATCACCACTCCTGATATCTGGAGGTCTGGCCTTACCTCTCTTCCATGCCTATACTCAGCTGGTTTATGACCTAGCTCGGGATTTGACTACTTAGAAGCACATGGTAAAAATACAATTTCCATAATCCTCCCTAAATCTAATGTTAGCAAATCTACTCCTTGGTCTTTACCTGGCTTTCATCTTAGTGAATTTCAAATACTGAGCGTTAAGTAAGGATATTTTTTTTTTACTAGGGAAGCAAGTCTTTAAGATTAATATGCTCCTTGCATGTTCCTCAGAAGATGTTGTTTATGCATAGAGAGAGTGCTATGTATATAGGTAGAACAATTAGAAAACGGCAGGAAAGATTAAAGAAGGCGGTGAGATCATTGTATAACACACAGATCCATTCTCTCCATTATGGAAACATTCTCCTTCACAACATACCAGGAATCTAAATGAACATGAAATGTTTAGTGCAGACAAGATACAGGATTAATCCGAGGTGGTCACATTGTTGCAGAAGGTGCCATCCTAATTGATTCTCCAGACGTAATGTATGCTATGGCTGTCAGTGCATAGCTTATGGTAAGACAGAAGCAGAAATAGAGCCGCAAATGGCATCCATGAGAACTTGTTTTGAATGGAGATGGATTTTGGAGTAAAGGGAACCTGTCACGTTTAGGCTATACACGATCGTCCTGTTTTTTCATGGAGGATATTGCATAAATTCAAAAACGGCTGAGAGGATTAACAAACAAAAGGTATGTGTGGAATAGCCTTTCTAAAGGCTATGCAAATATAAGCTTAGGTAAAAATCACTAGAGCCAATGATAGAATCCCTTTAACCACTTCAGTACCGGGCCATTTTGTGGTCCAGGACCAGACACATTTCAGGTTTATTTTGTATGTGCAGTTTAGAGGGCTGTAACATTTTTCTCATACGTCTCATTCAACTAATTTTTGCATCTTTTTTCGGGGACACATAGGGCTTTATTTTTATGTTGTTTTTATTTTCGAATGTGTTTTAATTTTTTTTTATATCCGGGAAAATATAAACAAAATAGGAGGGAAAACGTGTCTGGTTTTCACTTTTCTTTTTTTACTTTTTTTATTTAATAACACAAAGTGCAACTGAAAAACTTTATAAAATAGTTTTTCCTCTCCATTATGGTAAATATTATTTTATATGGTGTCGTTGGTTGTGGGGCTATAACCTTTAATAACGTAATTTTATTGGCGTATTATTTTACTTATTATTTTACTTATTTTATTTAATTATTTTATTTAATTTTGTTTTAAACTTTTTAATTAATTTTTTAATATTTTTTTTCAGATGGTGTCCCCATAAGGTCATAAGAGACCTTTGGGGACATCTGATCCCTTTTTTCTTTGTTAGGGAGGCTGATTTCTCCTATAACTGGGGCTGGTACATTTAGCCCCAGTTGCAGGAGGAATACAGCCTCCTGCACACTGTATACACACCTTATAGAGCTGCTCTGGGTCTTGTAGGACCCAGCAGCTCTTGCAAGACGCTGCTCCTGGCGGAAATCGTGACTGCCGGGTCAGAGAGCGGCCGCATCATGGCGACGCCCATAGCCGTGTATACAGCACTCATTGAGCACTGTATACACAGCGATCGAGAAGGCAGGGACGGGAATAAACCTTCCCTGTCTTCTCTCTGGGAGCTCCAGCTGAAGTTACAGCCAGCTCCCAGTGAAAGCAGCTGCACGATCTTGTGAAGCTGCTGTGTTCTGACTGGACGTACCAGTACATCCTGTTAGAACAAGGCAACCATTTCCCGGACGTTGATAGTCTATGGGCGGTCCGGAAGTGGATAAGATAATCTTATTATCAGTGCCTGTTGTGAAGTATCCACTTTTTTCTGGTCCTTAGCTGTGTCATGTGACTAACACTCTGACACAATAAATTACACAATTATTCATCTGTATGAGAGCCTCAATGTGAGTGTCAAGTGAATGGAGAAACTGACTTCTTGTCCAGGTGGATAGTCACAACATTGGTCACATGACACAGCTAAAGACCAAAAAGGAGTGAATTACTTTCACTATAGATGATACTTTTGTAATAGGCAAATGTATAAAGAATTTTGTTGGTGTACTCTTCCCCAGGATTTTTTTTTTAGGGCCTATTGTTAGGTTGGGTCATAAATATCTGATCGGTCGTTGGTCGGCAGCTAGTTCCTGCACGGATCCACTGCTCAGAGCTGCACCTGGTCCCTGCACTAGACAGTTCATGGAGTCATTATATAGTACTGAGACCGGATGCAGCCTGAACAGCTGACCCACATGAGGGCACCCATCATTCAGATGTTTATGACCTATGGTTAGGGTAGGGGATAGAGGGGTAACTTGAAGTTCAATCTGTAATGGAGCACCTACCTATCTTACCCAATTTTATATGGGGTCGACTCAGGGTACAGGGTCTAGTAGTGACTGGTACCCTTCAAACCCCCTATAGGTACACCTACAATAGATGATTAGCAAAAATCCTCGACACCCCCTTTAAGGAATATTATCACAATGTAAGCGTTGCATTTGATAAGCTTTACCCATACTGACCTGTACACGCCGCTGACTATTCCTGGCTATTCGTCAATTGCAGCTAGTTTGCTATGTAAACCGTATAATGAGTGTAGTAAGTTTGTAATCGCACGGTAACTACAGAAAGTTTATCATTATAAAGTGTAAAAGTTCAGACCACCTCTTACAAAGGCGAGCGATGCCCGGGGTTTAATTGAGTTTGCTCACTGCAGTTTGCTAAATCAAGATTGAACATAAACTTACAGAGATGAAGTCATATTTTACAAAGTCTGAAATCATTCCCATATGTGTCATTAGACACAGCGATTGTATGTTTAGTACAATGCTGCAAGACAAATCACATCGCATGTAACTACAGCTAAGTGCTGCATTGTGGGTAAGGGGCGAACAACACTAACCAAAGAGGCACGGAGATGAAAAATGTCTATATAAGAGTACAATACAATGTGACATTATTAGTAGTAGTAGTAGTATTACTAATAAGTATGTATTATTATTACTATAATTATTATTATTTTTATTAATAGTTTATAATTGTTATTAATAATGATACAATGGTTGATTATGTAGATAATCTGTTTTCCCTTAGTCCCAACAGCGGCACAAGGCATATTGTTCCGCTGGTGGGACAACAGGGAATTGTTATTAGCATTATTAATAGCTATACAGTTATTACTGTTTTTTTTAAAAATATTGTTATTCATAGTAATTATTATATACTAAGTATTAATAACTATACAAGTCTAATTAGTAAAAATTATGCAATTATATTTAGTATTACTATGATTATTTATACGTTTTTTCTATTATTAGTATTATCAAGATTATACAATTATAATCTGTCTTTATTAGAGATGAGCGAACAGTAAAATGTTCGAGATTCGATATTCGTTTCGAGTAGCCCCTCAATATTCGACTACTCAAATCGAATATCGAACCCCATTATAGTCTATGGGGGGGAAAATGCTCGTTTCAGGGGTAGGCAACGTTCGATCAAATTATACTTACCAAGTCCACGAGTGAGGGTCGGGCTGGACCCTCCGAGAAGTCTTCTCCCTGTGCAGCGTCCCCGCGGCGTCTTTCGGCTCTGAATTCACTCTGCTAGGCATCGGGCGTGGGCAGAGCCGACACACTGCCCACACTACAAGCGGACATGCACAGTCGGCTCTGCCCAGGCCCGATGCCTGGCAGAGTGAATTCAGAGCCGGAAGAAGATGCGGGGAAGCTGCACGGAGAAGACTTCTAAAGGTAGGAGAAGAACCAGCGTTGATTGGCCGACTGTATAGCATTCGGCCAATCAATGCTGCTTCTGCATCGAACTTTTACATTCGAACAGCGAGTGGTACTCGATTGAGTACGAGTATTTCGAATACCGTAGTATTCGATCGAATGCCTACTCGATCGAATACTACTCGCTCATCTCTAGTCTTTATTATAAAAATATTAATAATAATAGTTATACCTTATAATTATTCTTTTATTATTATTATTAATAATAATAATGCTACTACTAATAATAACAATATTAATATATTAATTATTATTAATAATTATACACTTATTAGCATTACTAATGACTATAAGTTATTACAGTTATTATTTATAAAATATTATTATTATTATTATTATTATTATTATTATTCCTTGTAATAATTCTTATATAAGTATTGGCAATAATTATTTATAACTATTATTTATAATGAATTATATGTAGTATTATGATTATTTATACATATTTTTATTACTAGTATTATTAATATTATTTCTTTGATGGACCATTCTGATGTGATATGAACTGGGCCTGAGGTGATAATGCAGAACAGACAGAAGAGATTGAAATATTAACACTGAGGGGGAATTTCTTAAAGTCTCTGTCATTCTTAATTGATTCCCTGCTGGGCTCCGACCTCTTAGTAACTCTAGTGCATGTAGATGCGCCTGGTTGCAGATCTACACCAGACATGCGCTGATGTAGATTAGTGGTATAACTCTCACCAGTTTTCTGCCCCCAGAGTATAATAATCGGAGACCCAGGGAAAGATACAAACATAAAAAACCACTGTTACTTACCTCTCCCTGGCTCCGGCGCACTCCCAGATGATGTAGGCCATCTTCAATGATGGAAGAGACGCCACTTGAGCCGGGGATTGCATTGCAATGCATAAGGACACAAGCCCCGGCCCATATGATGTCTGTGATGTCATCAAGTAGGACTGAAGCCTTCCGGAGCCAGAAGAGGTAAGTAACAGCATTATTTTATGTTCCCTCACCTATTCTCACCCTTCAATCATTATACTCGGGGGTCTGGAATGAATTATATGTAGTATTATGATTATTTATACATATCTTTTATTACTAGTATTATTAATAGAGATGAGCGAACAGTGTTCTATCGAACACATGTTCGATCGGATATCAGGGTGTTCGCCATGTTCGAATCGAATCGAACACCACGTGGTAAAGTGCGCCAAAATTCGATTCCCCTCCCACCTTCCCTGGCGCCTTTTTTGCACCAATAACAGCGCAGGGGAGGTGGGACAGGAACTACGACACCGGGGGCATTGAAAAAAATTGGAAAAAGTCATTGGCTGCCGAAATCAGGTGACCTCCATTTTAGACGAATAGTGGATTTCAAATCCGGGTCATATGAGAATGTGAACTTTGTGACTATGAGACAGGGATAGCTGTACAGGCAGGGATAGCTAGGGATAACCTTTATTTAGGGGGGAATGTTATTAAAAATAACTTTTTGGGGCTCTATCGGGTGTGTAATTGTGATTTTTGTGAGATAAACTTTTTCCCATAGGGATGCATTGGCCAGCGCTGATTGGCCGAATTCCGTACTCTGGCCAATCAGTGCTGGCCAATGCATTCTATTAGCTTGATGAAGCAGAGTGTGCACAAGGGTTCAAGCGCACCCTCGGCTCTGATGTAGCAGAGCTGAGGCTGCACAAGGGTTCAAGCGCACCCTCGGCTCTGATGTAGGAGAGCCGAGGGTGCACTTGAACCCTTGTGCACCCTCGGCTCTGCTACATCAGAGCCGAGGGTGCGCTTGAACCCTTGTGCACACTCTGCTTCATCAAGCTAATAGAATGCATTGGCCAGCGCTGATTGGCCAATGCATTCTATTAGCCCGATGAAGTAGAGCTGAATGTGTGTGCATTCAGCTCTACTTCATCGGGCTAATAGAATGCATTGGCCAGCGCTGATTGGCCAGAGTACGGAATTCGGCCAATCAGCGCTGGCTCTGCTGGAGGAGGCGGAGTCTAAGATCGCTCCACACCAGTCTCCATTCAGGTCCGACCTTAGACTCCGCCTCCTCCAGCAGAGCCAGCGCTGATTGGCCGAATTCCGTACTCTGGCCAATCAGCACTGGCTAATGCATTGTATTGGCGTGATAAAGCAGTGCTGAATGAGTGTGCTTAGCACACACATTCAGCTCTACTTCATCGGGCTAACAGAATGCATTGGCCAATCAGCGCTGGCCAATGCATTCTATTAGCGTGAACTGAGTTTGCACAGGGGTTCTAGTGCACCCTCGGCTCTGCTACATCAGATTGCTACATCTGATGTAGCAGTGCCGAGTGTGCATCAGATGTGTAGTTGAGCAAAACTGACTCAGCACTGCTAAGTCTCTGCATTCGCATAGGAATGCATTGGCCAGCCTTCGGCCAATCAGCGCTGGCTCTGCCGGAGGAGGCGGAGTCTAAGGTCGGACCTGAATGGAGACTGGTGTGGAGCGATCTTAGACTCCGCCTCCTCCAGCAGAGACAGCGCTGATTGGTCGAGTTCCGTACTCTGGCCAATCAGCACTGGCCAATGCATTTCTATGGGGAAAAGTTAGCTTGCGAAAATCGCAAACTGACAGGGATTTCCATGAAATAAAGTGACTTTTATGCCCCCAGACATGCTTCCCCTGCTGTCCCAGTGTCATTCCAGGGTGTTGGTATCATTTCCTGGGGTGTCATAGTGGACTTGGTGACCCTCCAGACACGAATTTGGGTTTCCCCCTTAACGAGTTTATGTTCCCCATAGACTATAATGGGGTTCGAAACCCATTCGAACACTCGAACAGTGAGCGGCTGTTCGAATCGAATTTCGAACCTCGAACATTTTAGTGTTCGCTCATCTCTAATTATTAATATTATTTCTTTGATGGACCATTCTAATGTCATATGAACGGTGTTTGTGGGGTTCACGGGCCTGCGGCCTTACTTACCAATCCCGGGTCTTGCTCACAGGCTCTGTAGAAGGGGGAAGTGCCAGCACTCGTGTGCAAGAGCCAGGATCGGTAAGTAACCTGCTACAGTTACTCCAACCGGTAACGGCCTATTACAAAAAAAAAAAAAATCTGCAGCGGTAGCGGCTGCCGCCAAACCCTCTGATGTCGCAGGTCCAGTGACAGCCGCTACCGCTGCTACCCTGATAGTTACATCCCTGCACTGCACCCCATAACTGTGTACCCTATAACAGACAATTTATAATGTGGTCTTTGTGGGCAGTTACTTGGAGTTTTGTTTGGGGCCCATGGACACCCAAATGTCTCAATGTCAAATGTCCCAAATTTTAACGAGTGCATGCTACTTAGACATAGCCAGTGATACATATAAATACATGCAAAGTTGTAACCGATCTTCCCATAATCTAGTGGGGAGTTAGTGGGGAGTGGAAACTTAAGAAATAGCAAGGGAGCCTGCCAGTCTGTCACAGGGAAGTCCTGTACACGGTGGCCTTCATCCACATTCATCTTATCCCTGGTTTTGGCAGAGCCCCAGGTGCATGTTGTATATGTATATGCACGTTCCATATACACTTTCCATGCAATACCATGAATGACCACAAAGGGTACTGTTGTAGGGAAACGTTCCTGGGTAACACGAGCACAAATCATTGGGCACATATGGGCAAACTCTTTAAAGTGGTATCTAGTGGTACAAGTATTTAAACATAGCAATGCCCATTGGGGCCGTATCGGTTTTAATCATGGTCACAGCGGGATGGAAGTGATTTGGGGAAATGTCTTCTTCAGATGTCTACAATAAATGAACCCTGATGAGAAAGCGACTTACGGAATCTATCTGACATCAATGAAACATAAAAGTCGTCTCCGAAACATCACTAAACTAATCATTGTCCTCTTCGGTTGTCATACATGGGGGTTAAACAGACCTGTCGGGTTTTTTACCTTTTCCTTCTTAGGTCTTTCTGTGGGATTCAGGTTTAGACGATGTCCAGGCCCCTTTCCATTCATTCGCAGGACAATGAAGTGATCCAGCAACAGGAAAAGTTTAATCGAGTAAAGTAACGTTTCTGTTTTTTCGGACTGCGTCTGCTGAATGTCCAAAATTTCACTTTTCAGATGCCACAGGAATTAAGCTGAGGAAGACAATGCCTTTAGTCATGACTTATATAAGGCATTGCAGCTTTTTAGCATTGAGGGTGCATTCACATGTGGCAGATTTTGTTGCAGAAATGACTGAAAATCAGGTGTTTTTGGAGGAGAGGACATTCATTTTTGGAAAAACCGTTAACCGTTTGCCAACCGGCCATTGGCTTTAAACGTCCGGGTGGTTGGCTATCAACTTTGTAAGAACATACCTGTACGTGGACGAGGTAGCGCTGCACAAAGTTGTGAATTTGTAGGGGCAAGGAGCGAGCTGTCAGTGATAGCCAGACTCCCCAAAGAGAAGGCTTTTTACCATCCCTACCTTCCCAATTATTGATCAATGTGCACTGGGTGAGCTATGGTAGTTGCCATGATGTGGCTTCCTCTGGGCCCGGTGGTCATTTGATCCTCTGGGGGCTGAGAAGGGCAGAAACTGATGGGTCCTAGAGGTACCCAGATCAGCTCTGCATTGTATATTAGAAGGTTGCTTTCCTCCTTAAGGCCGGGGCCCCACGGGACCTAAACGCCACTATCAGCGGTGAGCAGGAGATCTCACTACCTTCCAAGAACTACCACATGTTTTCATGATAGCTGACTATGTCCCCCACCTCTGCAAAATTTCTGCTTGTTATATCTGCATGCTGTGACCCCTGCTCGTGTCCTACAACCACAGTTGGCTGTATTATCATTATTAACATCACTCCGCACAGAGAACTAAATGATCCTGCAGTGTGTCTGTGTTTCTTTCCTTTTTAGTTGCTATGATTCCTAGGATTTCTCTATCTGCCATGACCTGTATGTGTTTCTCTCCTGTTATATACTACTGTACCATCTATGAAACTGTATCACTGAAATTTCCCCATTGTGGGACTATTAAAGGAATATCTTATCTTATCTTAAATGCGAATCCCATCCCCACTTTGCAGAAAAGATTGCAGCACGGACATGCTGCGATTTGCAAAGCCGTTGCGGCTTTGCAAATCGAAGCATGTCAATTATATCTACGGAAACGCCGGCGGCTTTCCCGTAGATATAATGCTAAGAGAGAGTCCGCAGAGGATAACTCTGTGAACTTTCTCTTAAAAGCGCTGCGGAAAGAACCGCAATGTGTTTACGCAACGGTTCTTCCTGCAGCGCATTATCACAGCGATTACGGCCCGTGGGGCCTTAGCCTTAACTGGGGTAAGGTATCAGACCCAGTTACAAGGAAAATAAGCAAAAAAAAAAAAAAAAAGTTAAGTAAATCCCAAATATCTATTTTGACTTTATGATCAAAGAAATATGTAAAAGAAATAAAAAATTCAAACACTTTGGCAAAATATAAAATCGAAGAAAAAAAGAATTCCACTACCTTGCCCATATTGCAGGTTATCACCCCACCTTAAAGCTAGGTGTGGCCTACATAAATTAAATAAAATTTTGAAAATAAAGAAATTTTTCTCCCAATTTTTCTACAAATATCCCAATAGTTTAAAAAAAGGAAAAAAAACATGCAAAAGTAAAAATGACATGAAAATAGAGCCCTATGTATCATCAAAAAAATGCCAAAAAATTATGTGAATAACCTTCAAAACCACATGAACCAAAAAAAAAGTTATGAAGGTCATGAAGTGGTTAAAGGGATTTCCATAACTAGTTGTTAAAGAGGACCTTTCACTACCTCCAACATGTACAGCTCTTTTACATCATTTAATAGCTGCTGCTCCTCTAATTCTGGCATAGCTGGAATTTTTTTTCTAGTCCCCACCATTCCTGAGCAATCAATGTTAGTTTTGGTGCCTGATATGCTGTTTATTCTCTGTACTGTCAGGTGGGTGATGTCAGCCAGGAGCAGACAAGGGTGATTCTGAGCTCTGACACTGGCTGCCTCTGATTGGAGCTTTGAGACACGCCTCCTGTCTGACACCGCCCACCTGATATTGCAGAGCTTAAAGGGGTATTCCCATGTCACATACTTACCCGTCTTCGTTCCTCTAAAATCTTCAGTCTTCCGGCTTTGTCTCGTCATTGGTGGGCGGGGTCACATATGCAAAGCCAAACGCCGAGATGCCGCCAGCCCTGCGTGCTCGCTCATACACCAGTCTACCCTTCACAATGCGAATACAGACCCGACACCCTGCGGGTCTGTATTAGCATTGTGAAGGTTAGACTGGTGTATGAGCTTGCACGCAGGGCCGGCGGCATCTCGCCGCTTGGCTTTGCATATGTGACCCCGGAGCGGAACAGCATCGCTTCTGCCGCTGCTGTCTTCATGCAGGGCAGAAGCATAGCGATGTGCCTGTGCCGGCGTCTAACAGTCCCCAGCATCCGCCTATTACAGTGGATGTCGGGGAGTTAGACGCCGGCACAGGTGAAGCCAGCAACATCGCTATGTGCCTGCCCTGCATGAAGACAGCAGCGGCAGAAGCAATGCTGTTATTCCGCTCCTCCGCCCCCCCCCCCCCCCCGCCCCGGAATAGCAGCATCGCTTCTGCCGCTGCTGTCTTCATGCAGGGCAGAAGCATAGAGATGTTGCTGGCTTCACCTGTGCCCCAAAGGGTAAACCACCACCCCCCCCCCTCCAGGCTCGCTCCCGTGCACTTAGCCCCTCCTCCCTCCCCCCTGAGAACAGGCAGACACATCACTTGACTCAGGTCAGGGCTGTGGCCACAAAAAAATGAATAAAGTGAGATAGTGGCCAAACAAAGCAGTTTTGCTGAAGCAATGTATTTAGGAAAAGTCTTACATTCACATTTACAAGCAGTATAGATAGGATCCTTGTGACGGGACAACCCCTTTAAATAACACATCAGACAGCAAAACTTACTACACTGACACGTCCTCCCCTCCTGAGAGTGCTTGTCCATAGATGAGTACTGGGGTAGGCATTCCTCCCCTGTCTCACAGTACAGCGCTATAGGGAAGGGCATTCCTGACTGACTGTGAGGAACATCCTTCTGATGGTGAAGAGCTACGGTACCGGCACCGAGAGCTCTTCACCTGGGGCACAGATCGTGAAAGCCAGCGGTATATAAATCCACATGTGCCCCAACTCATGAAAGGTCCTCTTTAATAATAGTTTATGAGTGTGTAACTGTGGGGCATAATAAGTTTGGTGTGCAACTGTGGGGCATAATAGAGCTTGAAGGGTCCACTGTGGCCCCTGTAACCTCTATTGTGTCCCACAGCGGCCTCCCCTGCAACCTCTATTATGCCCCCCAGTGGAGAAGTGGGGCATAATAGAGATGTCTGTGATTGCAAACTTTACAGAGTCAAGTCACAGCTGAAAGAAGTGGTCATGGCGGTCCAAAGGGAAGAGACGGGAAGTGTGGAAAGACGTCTCCTGTGAGTATTACTGCACAAAATATTACTACATTGTATTTATTGTAATGTTACCGCTAGCACCCCAACCCCCCCCCCCCCCTCCCGCTGCCTGAGGTGGACGATCAAAAGATGAACACCTCCACCCCGCCATGGACTCAATACCGGGGGGGTGGGGGGCATCTTTTGATCGTTCGCCTCAGGCAGCAGAGAGGCTAGGTTCACCACTGTCCTCTTTAAGTCATCTATAGATTGGTGGGGGTCTGACACCAAGCAACCTCATCTGCTGGAGGTGCACAGTGTATGGTATAGAAGCACAAGACTCTAGACCAGGTGTTTTAGACTTGGGAAAATGGGCCACGCAGAGAAAATAATTGAAGTAGCCCATAGCCTACAAAGTTGTAAAGGATTACAACCAGGTTGAGGGTTCTAGCTGGATCGGCAGAACAGGGGAGAAGGCAAGAGGGCACAAGTGACAGCCCCAGGGGCCACTTGAAGCCTGTGGGCCACATGTAATATGTAGTTGCTGTGCCAGGGTAGTGTTGCTTAGCTCCCATCTAAGTGAATAGGAGATTAACAACACTACACTGAGCCAGAGCCTTCACTATGCAAATCCACTGGTCACATCAGATGAACGTTGGGGGTCCTGGATGTCAGATCCCCACCAATCTAATATCGATGAGCTATCCTAGGTGGTCCTTCCATATCTACACTTGGACAACCCCTTTGACATAAATGGAAGCAATCTTTAGCTGCAGAAATTTCTTCAATAATCCTAAAGATGTCCATCCTCCCATATAGCACAGGTAAATTACCTATGAGATAAGAATAGGAGGACCAAAGCGACCCAGGAGTCAGGTGCTGGTTCCAATCACATGACCAGGCCGAAAATAACGAACGGTTCCATAATGAAGATACTGCCAGAAAAAAAATCAAGGTTAATTTAAGTTCTCAGACAACCCCTTTAAGCATCTCTATGCCACAATATAAAGAGCTGGGTACTGGCGAGTAACCTAAGGTCTGCAGCAGACACTGTAGTATATGATGGTAATCTTGTAGGAAAAGCATCTCTTGACATCTTCTTCTGCACTATTGAATCCAGATGCCCCATGCTATAAACAGCTTGTGACGGACTGTCGTGTCACTCGGTGCTATCTTCTGCTTCGTTGTTTGTACACTTCTATATCCTGTTTATTATTTTAGAACTGACTTCTTGAAGAAAAAATGGCTTATCTTATGGTATCATTGGTTTAGCTACCTGTACTCAGAAATAGATGAATTTTCGGCATTTCTCGCCCCAACCTACAAATGAGAAAACCCATCCCATCCAAATTATAGTTACACAAAAATGCAGAGTTGATATGTTTATTCATATCAATGTATAGATATAGCAAACTTTAACTTGACACATGAATGTACAAACATCCGATCACTGGAGGCCAGACCATTAGGTCCCCCAGTCATCAGGAGAATGGGGGACTGAAAGTCTCTCTAAAGCCTCCATGTCAATGGAGAACCAGTCACCAGAGCTCCATTCATTGCTATGGGACTGCCAGGGCTCTAATGTCTGGTAGCTACTTCAGCTATTATAAAGCTATTATGTATGGGCTCCCATTTCTGGCAGTCTTCAGTTTTCAGATCCCTTGGCTGCTTAAGCCGGATGAGCACCAAAGTCCTGCCCAAACAGCACATCCCAGGCCTGTTTGACCAATGGAGACCCCTTCCCTGACCCTCACAATCAACATATCTATGGGTCAGTAGCTCATGTTGGAGCAACATGACCCCTTCAGTACAGTAATAGACATAACAACATCCATAAAGGTGTGGCTATTGCTGGGACCATACCTGCCTCCGGTAACTCAAATGGCCCAACTTGCAGTTCTTTGCTATGCAGATTGATAATGATCCAAATGCAACGTTCACCAATCATGTATTAATCCTCTACAATTTCCTGGAAAAATGTGACTAGATCTTTCTAATATATCTCATGAGGTTAAGTGGCCTCTAACTTACCTTCCTGTTTACTTTGGCTCTTAGGACCCTCCTTGGTCTACAATAAGTCCATCTTTTCAGACCCCAGAGTTTAATAAGTGGAGGCCATGGGGTGGGGAAGCATAATAAACATTAAAGCCATCTTCTATTAATTCTCCTGGGATCTCTCGCAGTCTCTGACAGTCTCTAGATGCCCTCTTATGGTCATTTATGGTCACCTGGCTTGGTTTAAAGCATCAAGACATCAGTGCCCCAAATAACCATTGAAGCCCAATCACAGGGCTCAGTGGTCCCCTGAGTGAAGCTAGAAGGATGCCGCAAGGGAGCCCCGGAGGTGACGCAAGGTGAGTATACCTGTTTCTGCTGTTGGGCCTTCACTTATTATATTCTAGGCTCAGGGGGATATCGTCACTCCTTGGGGAGAGACCACCATTTAGGTGTGTGGAGACTTATTAAGCCTTTAGCACTCCACTTTGGAAGGGACCATGGGAAGAATATGCAAATCTGTCTTCCATGATGTAATTAGGAAGTCAGGTGCTTCAGTGTTGCAAACCAATAGAGGGCGCTCACTGGAATGTGCAAGCCTGTCTTCCCTGATGTAATTAGGAAGACAGAATCTCAGTGATATAGCCCAATAGAGGCTGCTCCCTTTAACATCATGCTCGACCTTCCAAGAGGCCTTTGTTTTGCAATGATGCTGGGATTATTACCAGGTATAGTCTCTCAACCGAGGACGGCCGTTTCTAGGCTCTGAAGATACCCCAGAATATAATAGTCATTAGTGGGC
Source organism: Leptodactylus fuscus (assembly GCF_031893055.1). NCBI lineage: Eukaryota > Metazoa > Chordata > Amphibia > Anura > Leptodactylidae > Leptodactylus > Leptodactylus fuscus. Next base: position 30,201,154 of record NC_134265.1, on the reverse strand, counting down.
GATGAACCCCAAGACCTTAAGGTTGAGTCTGAAATTTTTGGAAAGTTTGGGACAAATCCACTTCCATCATCTATACAGAGTAACAGCACGATGTAGAGTTCTTAGACAATATACTGAAACATTGTTATTTTAGGAGGAGAGCTTAGGGGTCCTGTTTGAGGTTCGGTTCACACAGGGTTTGTGGCTTTTCTTAACTAGCAGTTTAATAGAGAGGAAACTTAGAATTGCCTCCTACTGAGAGCCATGTTTTATGCAGCAGACATTCATTTTCTACAGGAATTTTTTAACAGTTTCCAACTATTTCCCCATTGAGTTCTGTAGGAGGAAACACAGCAATGCCTTAGTATGGGGGAATCATTCTAAAGGCTGGTGCAAGGAAGTGCTCCAGGCTGAGGCCACACATTGCCAAAATGCAGCATTTTGGGCTGTTGTGAAAACATAGTTGAAAAAAACACAGCAAAGTGAAGGAGATCTCATCCACACATTGCAGGGGAAAAAAATGTTGATGGATATCTCCTGTGTCTTCTGATGTCCTTTCCAGTAGAGGCAATCAAAAATGGACGGAAGGGAATTGGAGTAATTTGTGTCCCAAATTAGGGCAGGATCCCCAAATAATATTTTTGGATTAACTTAGCATTTCCACAGTTCCTCATGGACCTAGGGTTTAATATCCCAAATAGCCTTGTATCAATACTATCCATGCCCTAGATAAAAATAAAAAACATTCTTCATCACGGATCTTCAGTGAAGCCAAAGTAGCAGACTTTATCTTCAGTGCGCATGCGCCAAACCTTGGGCACATGCGCAGTAGAGATGGTCCAACAACTCATGATTCATTTTGTTTCGGGTTCGGGTGGTTCTGGTCCCAAATATATTTGGATAGTAATGGGAGTGAAATGATTAAATTCTCAGACTCATAGTATAATAGGTGGAGGCCCAGGGGAGGTTAAATTTTTTTTTTGAAAAATCATACTCAGCTTCTCTTACCACTTTTTAACATCCTTGCAGCGTCCAGTGCTCTCTCTCAGCCTCCTCGGTGACAAGCCCATGCGACTACGGTGGCCAAATCACAGGCATCAGCGGTGAACCCGGGCGTATGATGTCACCAAGCAGACCAAGAGTAAGTATACATGTTTGTTTGCTTTTTAATGCGGCTACAGATGGCATTGCTACAGTTCTATATGGGACACTAAACCCCAGACCCATAAGGACTAGTGTCTAGAGATGAGCGAGTAGTACTCGATCGAGTAAGTATTCGATTGAATACTACGGCATTCGAAATACTCGTACTCGATCGTGTACCACTCGCTATTCGAATGGAAAAGTTCGATGCAGAACCAGCATTGATTGGCCGAATGCTATACAGTCGGCCAATCAGCGCTGGTTCTTCTCCTACCTTTAGAAGTCTTCTCCGTGCAGCTTCCCCGCGGCGTCTTCCAGCTCTGAATTCACTCTTCCAGGCATCAGGCCTGGGCAGAGCCGACTGCGCATGTCCGCTTGTAGTGCAGGTTCTGTCACATGGGGGTAGCAGCTGAATATATTTGGGGATGGCGGTAGAGCTGGAGTCAATTTGGTTGCTGCACTTCTATTGATACATTCTCATTCATAAAAACATGAGCACTAGGATAAGAAACCATAGCGAAGAAATACCACCTCAGGGCTGTCTAGTCAACCCAGCCTAATAAAGACGTCTCTGCAAGCCACAACCTCTATACTACACAAAGTAACTAAAATGGCAATTGAGACCAAGTCACAGATGGTAAATGTTAAAAAGAGTTGAAGCTGATCTTAAAGTGGGAAAGCGTTAAAGCAGATCCAATGGCAAGCTTGATTTAATCCAAGGCGAAACCCCCAAAAGTCCAAGAAAAACAAATACTTACATGGTTGCTCTTACTTGTAGGAAATCTCTATTTGTTTTGTTTTAGTCTTCTGTGTCTACTCTTGTTTGTATTATTCCTATGTCTGCTGATAAATTTCCACCCCGGCAGGGCTATGAGATATTTCTCATGAAGGTGATACAAGAAAGGAGATTGATAAAAGTGATACCTTGTTTATTAAACTAAATACCATTTGTTTGCATGCGATCATTCTCCCAGATTAAACATGGCAAATTTGTCCTCATTCCTACAGCCAAGAGATTTTAGAACATGCCCCCAGTGAAAGCTCTGTACACATTCAGAAATTGAAGCCATGTGTTACGACCGGGAATCCAGCGAAAAACTTTTCTGTTTGAAGAAAATATAAATATATCGAGGATGGCCGATGTGTATACACATAGATCAACGTAAGGAGGTAATGGCGTGGGCTAACTCATCGAAGCCAACAATTTATCAGAAAATCGCATGGGTGCAAAGTGGTAACTCTCCAAGCTCATGACTATTGTGAGTCTCAGTCTTATCTTAAAGGTGAACTGTCATCTTTTGTGAACACTTTAAGGTTTATTTTTGAGTTGGGGTAACGGAGGGTGAAGTAACAGGCCACCCAACAGGAGGAAATCTGTGTCTGGGTCCAAATGGCAACTGGTTCTGTGTTATTGTAGGGCCCCAGGGTCTGAATGCTAAAGCTGGCCGTATATTTAAAGAGAATGTGCGACCAAAAAGTTAAGGGGATATCGTCACTCCATAGGGAGAGACCACCATATAAGTCACTGCAAAGGAACATGGGAAGAATATGAAAATCTGACTTCCATGATGTAATTAGGATGCCAGGGCCTCAAGTATGTACACCAATAGAGGGCGCTCATTGAGAATGTGCAAGTCTGTCTTCCATGATATAATTAGGAAGACAGAGTCTCAGTCAAGCAAACCAATAGAGGGCGCTCCCTTTAACATCATACCAACCTTCTCAGAGGCCTTTGTTTGCAATGATGTTGGGATTATACCAGATACAGTCTTCTCAGCCAAGGACAGCTGTTTCGATGTACTTGCATCTCGTCAGCTTGGCGCAGAGAGAACTGATCTGGCAGAGGTGAGAGGCTTACACAGGGTTAAGGGGATATCATCACTCCATAGGGAGCGCCCTCTATAGGCTTGCTTGACTGAGACTCTGTCTTCCTAATTACATCATGGAAGACAGACTTGCACATTCTCAGTCAGCGCCCTCTATTGGTGTGCATACTTGAGGCACTGGCATCCTAATTACATCATGGAAGTCAGATTTGCATATTCTTCCCATGACCAAAAAGTGGATATTTTTTAAACCAAATTTGTAAAGGATTTTTGATGATTTTATTTTAAATTTTTCATGTAATTATGTATATATTTTATTTTTAAGAAAAGAACAATATCCTGCTATTTTCACTCTATCCAATGAGGTCTGATAGCAGCCTTATATTTTACATCACAAACAAAAGTGACAGGATCACAATAGAAGATAACACCTTTACAGATTACACACATCCTGACTAGAGATGAGCGAACAGTGTTCTATCGAACACATGTTCGATCGGATATCAGGGTGTTCGCCATGTTCGAATCGAATCGAACACCACGTGGTAAAGTGCGCCAAAATTCGATTCCCCTCCCACCTTCCCTGGCGTCTTTTTTGCACCAATAACAGCGCAGGGGAGGTGGGACAGGAACTACGACACCGGGGGCATTGAAAAAAATTGGAAAAAGTCATTGGCTGCCGAAAACAGGTGACCTCCATTTTAGACGAATAGTGGATTTCAAATCCGGGTCATATGAGAATGTGAACTTTGTGACTATGAGACAGGGATAGCTGTACAGGCAGGGATAGCTAGGGATAACCTTTATTTAGGCGGGAATGTTATTAAAAATAACTTTTTGGGGCTCTATTGGGTGTGTAATTGTGATTTTTGTGAGATAAACTTTTTCCCATAGGGATGCATTGGCCAGCGCTGATTGGCCGAATTCCGTACTCTGGCCAATCAGTGCTGGCCAATGCATTCTATTAGCTTGATGAAGCAGAGTGTGCACAAGGGTTCAAGCGCACCCTCGGCTCTGATGTAGCAGAGCCGAGGCTGCACAAGGGTTCAAGCGCACCCTCGGCTCTGATGTAGGAGAGCCGAGGGTGCACTTGAACCCTTGTGCACCCTCAGCTCTGCTACATCAGAGCCGAGGGTGCGCTTGAACCCTTGTGCACACTCTGCTTCATCAAGCTAATAGAATGCATTGGCCAGCGCTGATTGGCCAATGTATTCTATTAGCCTGATGAAGTAGAGCTGAATGTGTGTGCTAAGCACACACATTCAGCTCTACTTCATCGGGCTAATAGAATGCATTGGCCAGCGCTGATTGGCCAGAGTACGGAACTCGACCAATCAGCGCTGGCTCTGCTGGAGGAGGCGGAGTCTAAGATCGCTCCACACCAGTCTCCATTCAGGTCCGACCTTAGACTCCGCCTCCTCCAGCAGAGCCAGCGCTGATTGGCCGAAGGCTGGCCAATGCATTCCTATGCGAATGCAGAGACTTAGCAGTGCTGAGTCAGTTTTGCTCAACTACACATCTGATGCACATTCGGCACTGCTACATCAGATGTAGCAATCTGATGTAGCAGAGCCGAGGGTGCACTAGAACCCCTGTGCAAACTCAGTTCACGCTAATAGAATGCATTGGCCAGCGCTGATTGGCCAATGCATTCTATTAGCCCGATGAAGTAGAGCTGAATGTGTGTGCTAAGCACACACATTCAGCACTGCTTCATCACGCCAATACAATGCATTAGCCAGTGCTGATTGGCCAGAGTACGGAATTCGGCCAATCAGCGCTGGCCAATGCATTCTATTAGCCCGATGAAGTAGAGCTGAATGTGTGTGCTAAGCACACTCATTCAGCACTGCTTCATCACGCCAATACAATGCATTAGCCAGTGCTGATTGGCCAGAGTACGGAATTCGGCCAATCAGCGCTGGCCAATGCATTCTATTAGCCCGATGAAGTAGAGCTGAATGTGTGTGCTAAGCACACACATTCAGCACTGCTTCATCACGCCAATACAATGCATTAGCCAGTGCTGATTGGCCAGAGTACGGAATTCGGCCAATCAGCGCTGGCCAATGCATTCTATTAGCCTGATGAAGTAGAGCTGAATGTGTGTGCTAAGCACACACATTCAGCACTGCTTCATCACGCCAATACAATGCATTAGCCAGTGCTGATTGGCCAGAGTACGGAATTCGGCCAATCAGCGCTGGCCAATGCATTCTATTAGCCCGATGAAGTAGAGCTGAATGTGTGTGCTAAGCACACACATTCAGCACTGCTTCATCACGCCAATACAATGCATTAGCCAGTGCTGATTGGCCAGAGTACGGAATTCGGCCAATCAGCGCTGGCTCTGCTGGAGGAGGCGGAGTCTAAGATCGCTCCACACCAGTCTCCATTCAGGTCCGACCTTAGACTCCGCCTCCTCCAGCAGAGCCAGCGCTGATTGGCCGAATTCCGTACTCTGGCCAATCAGCACTGGCTAATGCATTGTATTGGCGTGATGAAGCAGTGCTGAATGTGTGTGCTTAGCACACACATTCAGCTCTACTTCATCGGGCTAATAGAATGCATTGGCCAATCAGCGCTGGCCAATGCATTCTATTAGCGTGAACTGAGTTTGCACAGGGGTTCTAGTGCACCCTCGGCTCTGCTACATCAGATTGCTACATCTGATGTAGCAGTGCCGAGTGTGCATCAGATGTGTAGTTGAGCAAAACTGACTCAGCACTGCTAAGTCTGCATTCGCATAGGAATGCATTGGCCAGCCTTCGGCCAATCAGCGCTGGCTCTGCCGGAGGAGGCGGAGTCTAAGGTCGGACCTGAATGGAGACTGGTGTGGAGCGATCTTAGACTCTGCCTCCTCCAGCATAGCCAGCGCTGATTGGCCGAATTCCGTACTCTGGCCAATCAGCACTGGCTAATGCATTGTATTGGCGTGATGAAGCAGTGCTGAATGTGTGTGCTTAGCACACACATTCAGCTCTACTTCATCGGGCTAATAGAATGCATTGGCCAGCGCTGATTGGCCAGAGTACGGAATTCGGCCAATCAGCGCTGGCTCTGCTGGAGGAGGCGGAGTCTAAGATCGCTCCACACCAGTCTCCATTCAGGTCCGACCTTAGACTCCGCCTCCTCCAGCAGAGCCAGCGCTGATTGGCCGAATTCCGTACTCTGGCCAATCAGCACTGGCTAATGCATTGTATTGGCGTGATGAAGCAGTGCTGAATGTGTGTGCTTAGCACACACATTCAGCTCTACTTCATCGGGCTAATAGAATGCATTGGCCAATCAGCGCTGGCCAATGCATTCTATTAGCGTGAACTGAGTTTGCACAGGGGTTCTAGTGCACCCTCGGCTCTGCTACATCAGATTGCTACATCTGATGTAGCAGTGCCGAGTGTGCATCAGATGTGTAGTTGAGCAAAACTGACTCAGCACTGCTAAGTCTGCATTCGCATAGGAATGCATTGGCCAGCCTTCGGCCAATCAGCGCTGGCTCTGCCGGAGGAAGCGGAGTCTAAGGTCGGACCTGAATGGAGACTGGTGTGGAGCGATCTTAGACTCCGCCTCCTCCAGCAGAGCCAGCGCTGATTGGTCGAGTTCCGTACTCTGGCCAATCAGCACTGGCCAATGCATTTCTATGGGGAAAAGTTAGCTTGCGAAAATCGCAAACTGACAGGGATTTCCATGAAATAAAGTGACTTTTATGCCCCCAGACATGCTTCCCCTGCTGTCCCAGTGTCATTCCAGGGTGTTGGTATCATTTCCTGGGGTGTCATAGTGGACTTGGTGACCCTCCAGACACGAATTTGGGTTTCCCCCTTAACGAGTTTATGTTCCCCATAGACTATAATGGGGTTTGAAAACCATTCGAACACTCGAACAGTTAGCGGCTGTTCGAATCAAATTTCGAACCTCGAACATTTTAGTGTTCGCTCATCTCTAATCCTGACCCATCATGACATCCACTGCTGACAATAGATAATATCACAGCTTATCTACTCTCCTCCCTGCACAGGGCAAGCCTAGAAGACTCTCCCATACACCACAATGAGTCGTCTCCAGTCTCTGACTATGGCCATGACTATACTGTAAAGCAGATCACTAAATGTTGTTAACAGAGCAGAGGAGAAGCTCAGGCAAGATAGCCGCCCCCCATAATTATAGACAATAAAATAGAAATTTTAAAAATTTACAATTAGGAAATAAAAACAGATTAGAAAAACACATGATAAACAGGAGCAACACGGTGGCTCAGTGGTTAGTACTGCAGCTCTGCAGCACTGGAGTCCTGGGTTCGAACAACATCTGCAACGGGTTTGCAGGGGATTTCCTCCCATACTCCAAAAAAATACTGATAGGGAAAATGTAGACTGTGAAACCTATATGGGGCTCACAATCTACATAAAAAGAAAAAAAAAAAGGGATAGACTTCAATATATAATTTAATAAACATATATTTTTTTTAATCCTATAAGCTTTAAAATCCCTCACCCTCACTGCAAGTCTTGGCTTACTTGTCTGCAGTGATGATCCGACATATAGCCATGTGCCCGACTAACCATTCAAGCAGCACTGCTATTACCAATGATAGTAGAAACTGACTAGTAGAAACTGTAACAGTGGACAATTTTTGGAAATTTGACAAATTTTTTATTTTTTTTTCCTAGACCACTACTTTAAACTCTGTGCCCGACATTGACAGATTCCATGGGTTACCCAACAAAATTTTGAATTGAGGTTTGTGCTCAGAAAAGAGGACACAACGTAACCAAGATCTGTAAAGGATAAGTAAGGCAACATGTTTGCCCTGCTATCCAGTGTTACACAGTATGCAGATAGTAACCACATGTCGGAGTGGGGAGACGCCGTAAGAAGCCCGGTTCTAGATTTATTTAACTAAAACTCTATTCTAAGGTATAAAGGGCGTTTCTCCTGTGTCACTTATAGGATCCACTGAGCGCAATAAAAATCCTGGAAAGTGCCAAAGAAGAGCTCTGGCTTCCATATGTGTTGATTCTGCGTAACTAGTAACATATGAAATCTCTTGTCTCCAACTTCTTTTTATCATATTAGTTTAGTTTTGTTGATTTCCTCTATGGCTTTGTTTCTGTTGTCTACATCATGTGTGGCAAGCAGGCAAAACCGTTGCAAAAAAATTGAAAAAAAATTGCGCGGACTCTCACGGAAAGCTGAAGATCAGGTGTTCCCAATTTTGTTTTTGTAATTAAATTGTTTGAAAAGCTGGAGAGCTGCTCAGTCTGAATATGGACATCATTAGTTACTCCACTGTTCTCGTCAGTTGTGTACAGTCTGAGTTACACAGAATAATTGCAGGTAGTGAATGTAGAATTGGAGACTGTTTTTTGCCAGAACTCGGCAGGGAGGTTGTTCCCGCCGCCATCTTGGAGAACTAAGCCCAGGTCTTCTGTGGATGTAGGTTTGCTCCAATCCTTCTGTCTCTTCATGGCATCCCAGACAGACTGGATAATATTGAGATCAGCAAAGGCCATATCATCACTTCCAGGATTTCCAAAGGGTGATCATACCAAATATTGATGGGTTTTACATTTCACTTATTAACCCTTCTATTTCTAAAAGCATTCTTATTGGCAGCCTTTTTTCCACACCTACCTAAATCTTGTGTACAGTGCTGTACATGAGTCCTTCTTTAGATTTCCTCTTGGCTTTACATACTTTGAGAGGTATGGTGCAAGATGACCAGCTTTGAAAGAAAACATGATATCGCAATACTCTGTTTGGAAATGTTTAGATTAAATGTGTTACATCACCTCCAGTGGTTGTAACGTGAACTGCAGACTTGCAAAGTTTTACCTAACACTTCACAATAATGTATTGAATTTGTAAAAATAATTATGGCCTCATCTTGTAACGTCTCTACCTGTTTGGGTCTCTGTGCCACCCTCTGCACGCACGCTGCGGCGCAGAAGACGTGTACAGTTTGATTCTTTGCTTAGAGTTTTTCATTGTAATGTGTGAACACTGCTCTATTACCTTTCCTCTGTAATTGAATTTCCACCATGCCCATCTCCTGCACTTTGCTTTTCTCTAATGATGAAATGGTTAACTCTAGCCTTACCTGTGTGACTGACAGCCTGTCTTCTAATCAAGCCTAGGGCAGGTCTTTGGCTTCCTATATACGGGCCATCAGCCCACCTAGGCTTGCTGGCTATTGTGACTCTGCTCTTAGACTCCCTGCTAAGCTCCTCTTTTCTGCAATTATTGTATTAATGACCTCTGACCTTTGGCTTCCCTTTTGACTATTCTCTTGTTTTTTTATTCTGTACTGCATTGCTCAACTGTTACTGGACCCTTGGCTAGCTGATCTCCCTTTGTTGTTGTTTGTCTTGTCTATTTTCTTTGTTGTTACATATGTAGGAAGGGCCCTTCGACCAGTTGTTGCCTATTGCTTAGAATAGGTCTGGCAATCAGGAAGGGACAGTGAGGGGTTCAGCTTAGGGATCACTGTCTATTGTGCTCCTCTCCCCAGAGTTCACCAACAGCTACTGGGGAATTGCTGTTCTAGTGATTTTCTTACACTTCTGTATCATTAATAAGGTCTATAAGGTTATTTGTCATCCATCCCACAAGAAATATAACCTAGTGGCAAGCTGTCCTCTTTAAAATCAGCTCCAAATAATGTTGACATTTTGGCCTATATTTTTTCAGAGTCTAGGTCATTTTAGAGTAGGTTGTTCCATGTGTGTAAGTAATTGCTATGGCAATATTACATAGTACATAGATGATAAGGTTGGGTCAAGACACAAGTCCATCAAGTCCAACCTATAAAGGCAAATAAAAACAGAAGATGGACTCCAATTGTCCCAACTCCAAATATGGCAATTGGACTAAGTCTCACCATCCTATCTAAAAAATTCTAGTTCCCATAACTGGTGATACTTTTACGTTCAAGAAAATCATCCAGGTCTTCTTGAACTTGTAGAAGTCATCAGTCATCATCACATCTTTTATCTATGACTGTGGTATAACCTTTTTACCTCTAGAAGTAGAGGACGCCCCCTTATCAGAGTTACAGGCCTATATGTAAAGAGAACATTAGAAGGATCCCCGTACTGCCCATTTATGTATTTTTACATTGTAACTAGATCGCGACTAGGCTGTCTTTTAATTATAGTTAAGTATGTCCTTGGGCACATGCAGTTTTATATATCGCTAGAAAGCCGACAGTGCGCTGGCTGTCAGTTTTCCCGTTATGTGCCCCAGGGCAAGAGATATCAGTGCAGTTACCGATATCTCTTCACTGTCAGAGGGGCATTCCTGACAGTCAAGTCGGGCGGTGAGGAACGTCCCTCCTAACAGTACCATCCATAGCTCTGTACTGTCAGAGGGGACGTTCCTTACCGCCCAGCGATGACACTAAGCTGTGAGGAATGCCTTCCCCCCAACTGTACTCGTCCATAGACTAGTACTCGGAGATTGGGTGGTAAGGAACATCCTCTCTGGCACTACAGAGCTATGGACAGTAATGTCAGGAGGGGCGTTCCTCAAAGCCCAGCTAGACTGTCAGAAACGCCTTTCTGACAGAATACATATCTCTTCCTCTAGGACAAATGGGAAAGCTGACAGTGTGCTGAATTCAGCGCGGTTGGCTTCCTAGTGGTATATAAAACCGCATGTGCCCGAGGACATGAAAGATGCTCTTTAAATAGTAGTTGGTTGGATGAAGACATCAGTCCATCAAGTCCAACTTATAACACCACAGTACCCTACGGTGTTGATCCAGAGGAAGGAAAAATACCCCATGAGGCTTATACCAATTGCACCATTTTCCACCACGCCCATCTTCTGCACTTTGTTTCTCTCTGATGATGAAATGATTAACTCCAGCCTTACCTGTTTGACTGACAGCCTGTCTTCCAATCAAGCCTAGGGCAGGTCTTTGGCTTCCTATATACAGGCCATCAGCCAACCTAGGCTTGCTGGTTATTGTGACTCTGCCCTTAGAATTTGTCCCTACTAAGCTCCTCTTTTCTGCAATTCTGCAAGCCAAAGGCCTCTGACCTTTGGCTTCCCTTTTGACTATTCTCTTGGATTTTTATTCTGTACTGCATTGTTCGACTGTTACTGGATACCTTGACCTATTCCCTTTATTACATGGGTTGCCCTCCTCTGCACTCACTTCAGTTCACGTATATCTTTTTCTTATATGCCGCTGCCCAAAATTATGCACAGTATTCCTCCTGTGGTCTGACCAATGATTCCTCTCTTGATGCATCCCACGATTTTATTTGCCTTGGCAGCAGCTGCCTGGCACTGGTTGCAAAAATTAAGTTTCTGGTAGAAAAGTGAGTGGACATGATGAAAAACGGTCCCATATTCTTAATATATGGCCAGCGATTACTTTCTCCGCATTTTACCTCTTACCCTCTGTTTTCTTCTTCACATAGTATACAAAAGCATCCTAAAATAACATAAAGCATAGACTCCTTCATTTTAAACCTCACCCCATACCTTTGTCCCGTTGACGCTAGGAGCAACGTTCTTTCCCAATTTTGCACGCATTACAAAAAAAAAGTTGAAAAATGCAGCTTATGTTTCCACTAACCCAACTTTTCCATGTGTTCAACTAAGCCCCATTTAACTGTACGTTTCGGCTGCGCAGGAAATCGGAAACAAATCCCTATAACATTTTGTGAGGTCTATTATACTGTAGGTCAGCGGAACGAATTCCATGTTCCTTCCATCAAGGGGTATTAGTAATAAGCTACAGATGGCGCATGTATCGGGGGATCGTCACAATGTTTCACATGGGTCAAAGTAGAAGAATTTTGATTAATCCCTTTTAATATAATGGGGCAAATGAAGGACAGGTCGGGCTGTATTTTAATGTGTATTCATTACGTCCATAATGACTATTTCTGTTTGTTTAATGTTTTAATGGGGTGTATTACTTCAGTCTGGAGAGGGAACGTCCTTTATCTGTTCTCCTCCAGGCAGGATGAATACAAAGCAAACAGAAACTTTGCAGCACGATGGCTGAATGCATAAAATACCTTCCAGTGAAACACCTGGTTTGTACAGATTACATTTCCTCACTGTAACTCACACAGAGAGGCCCGTTCACCAATATCTGCTTCTTTTGTCCGACCGGCTCTTTGTGGCCTTTGCGACGGAGTTAAAGCTAATGACTCCAGGTATAAATATTTCAAAGGAAAGTTGGAAACCAAAGAAAGAGCAGTTGAGAATAGAGAATAGAAACTCAAGTATATTGTTATAAATCAGCTCCATGAATGCAAGCAAGCAATCGCTTGGCCAAGAAGTTAGGGAGGATTTTATTTTCAAGCCTCAGTTCCTGCCTTCGAATGGAAGAAACAGATTTTTCTATCAATTTATTTGCCAGTAATTTGGTGTTTGTGTCGCTAGATTTCTAGTAATGGGTTAGGATTGTGTCCTTATTGAAGCTAAACACAAAAAAGTCAAACTAAAAATATCCAATGTGTTCACGACCCTTCAGGTTCCGTGTTCCGTCCTTGGTTCGACTTTGCCACGTGTTGCAATTATAGCTAAGAAATTTAGGAAGACATTGTCTCAACCGGGTCTCCCCTTCTCGTAAGTGTAGTTGTAAGACAACTGGCCGCAGCAGATGCCCAATCTGTAGGAAGACAAAAAGATATTAAACCCTGTCAAATCAAATCAAACAAGCTTTATTGGCACGTCCGAATAGATATTTGGCATTCCCAAAGCTAGTAAAGTGTTTGGGGGGGAGTGGTGGGTATGGAGGGGGGGGTTGATTTGGGGTATAACAGTCTGTGGAGTCTCATCTTTCTCTTAGTTGGTGACCACTATATGGGGAGGTGGGGTGGGGTGGGTGGTTTGGGTTATAACAGTCCGTGGGGCCTCATCTTCCTCTTTGGTGACAGCTGGACACGTATTGGGCAGCGATCTCCACAGTGGCCTCTTCTTCTCCCAGTAGGATGTAGAGTTTCCTCTTCTCGTCTGCAGATATGAAGTCTGGGATGTGGGCAGAGAGTCTTTGGTAGTAGACGGCCCTCACAGCTGAGTATTTAGTGCAGTGTAGCAGGAAGTGGGTCTCGTCTTCTAGGGCCCCCTGGTCACAGTGCTAGCACAGTCTGTTCTCCCGTGGCTTGTACGTCTGCCTGTGTCGCCCCGTCTCCACCTCTAGGTTGTAGGCGCTCAGTTTATACCGGCTCAGGGTCTGTCTGTGTTTGGGGTGGCGTATTCTTTCCAGGTAGGTGGCCATGGTGTAGTCTCTTTGCAATGACTGGTACACGGTGAGTTTCTTGGAGTTATTTATTGCGCTTCTCCATTCCTCGATGTATCGCTCTTTGTCTCTCTCAATGACTCCTTTTATTTGAGCCTTGTTCAGGGCATGTTGGGCGTGTCCCCTTATGCTAGGTTCACATCAGTGTTGCTTTTCTATCGGTTAGGTCCTTCGGGGGACCTGAACAGAAAGGTGAACCATTAAAACACAGACACAGAGCTTGGACAACCCAACTGACAATAATGGGGTCCGTTGGGTGTCCAGTGTCTTTAAACTGAAACCTGTAGGGGGAAAACTCCTTTGTCCATGACTTTTTCTTCTGGTTGACATTGTGACGGAGCCTCTAACGGAGAGTCTGATGCGGATGTGAAAGCAACCTCAGCTAAATCTCATCTCAGTCGGTCTCTAGGGACGGGTGAATTTCGCAATATTCGTTTTGCAAATATTCATCTGTAAGTTTATATTGGGACCAAACCGAAATGCTTTTAAAATTATTTATTGAGTCAATGGAGTCCATCGGGCTCCATATGTAACTGCTATTTTAGCAGTCTTCTTGCTCATTATTCTGGTCCTCCAATGGACCAGAACAATGGAAAGGCAACGCTAATGTGAACCTTAAAAAGTGGAGGCCCAGCAGGGGGTGCGGAAAATAAGAAACACCGGATCAAGCAAAAACTTTCTAATATACCTTATCAGATAAAAATGCTTCTTTCTAATCTTATCAGGCTTTTTCTTTCTTAAGAACTCTATGGAGAAGAGAGGGGGAGGAATCTTCATTTAACCAGGTGCCAACTGCTCATTGACTATGTATGTCCGGGTGGTCACCGTTTATCTCTACAAGGACATACCTGTAAGTCTGTGCAGAAATCTGCAGCTAAATAATATTATGTTTTTCCAGATATAAAAAAGAAAATTAAACACCTTAAAAATAAAGCCCCATGTATTACAAAAAAAGACACAAAAATTATTTGAATAATCAAAAAAAAAAAAAAATACCAAAAATTTGTGCAGTCATGAACCAGGAAATTGAGTCTGGTCCTGAAGTGGTTAAACAATGTTGATAGTGTATAAGTTGAGACAATATATTTGGGGTAATGAAGTCCAAGTTAAGGGGGTTGTTTCTTATAATAAGGCTATTTATGAAGGTTCAGCAAAGGATATAGGGAGGTGCGATTATGGGACTTTCCCTGTTTAATAAGGGGGTGGGCGAAATTTGCAACATTAAACCCTCTGCCAGCAAAGAAGTTTATTTTCACATAGCCTTAGATGTGGTTTAGATTTGGATTCGTCTCAAGACTTCAATGGGCAACATCTGCAACAGACTCACATTATATGGGAAAGTTAATCTTTATCAAATAGTGTAATAAACATTTTAATTGAGAGACCCTAGAATGGGAAATAAACGCAACACCAAATGTCCTAATATTACGACTACTAACACTCCGACTACTACTAAAACTGCTTGAGACAAAATGTCAACGTGTAATGGTGAAGTATTAGGCCCTAAATGGGTGATCTGGACTGTGTAATGTTTGTATCGGGGGGCTGTTACTAGAGATGAGCGAGTAGTATTCGATCGAGTAGGTATTCGATCGAATACTATGATGTTCGAAATATTCGTACTCGATCGAATGCTACTAGTAGAGATGAGCGAACACTAAAATGTTCGAGGTTCGAAATTCGATTCGAACAGCCGCTCACTGTTCGAGTGTTCGAATGGGTTTCGAACCCCATTATAGTCTATGGGGAACATAAACTCGTTAAGGGGGAAACCCAAATTCGTGTCTGGAGGGTCACCAAGTCCACTATGACACCCCAGGAAATGATACCAACACCCTGGAATGACACTGGGACAGCAGGGGAAGCATGTCTGGGGGCATAAAAGTCACTTTATTTCATGGAAATCCCTGTCAGTTTGCGATTTTCGCAAGCTAACTTTTCCCCATAGAAATGCATTGGCCAGTGCTGATTGGCCAGAGTACGGAACTCGACCAATCAGCGCTGGCTCTGCTGGAGGAGGCGGAGTCTAAGATAGCTCCACACCAGTCTCCATTCAGGTCCGACCTTAGACTCCGCCTCCTCCGGCAGAGCCAGCGCTGATTGGCCGAAGGCTGGCCAATGCATTCCTATGCGAATGCAGACTTAGCAGTGCTGAGTCAGTTTTGCTCAACTACACATCTGATGCACACTCGGCACTGCTACATCAGATGTAGCAATCTGATGTAGCAGAGCCGAGGGTGCACTAGAACCCCTGTGCAAACTCAGTTCACGCTAATAGAATGCATTGGCCAGCGCTGATTGGCCAATGCATTCTATTAGCCCGATGAAGTAGAGCTGAATGTGTGTGCTAAGCACACACATTCAGCACTGCTTCATCAAGCCAATACAATGCATTAGCCAGTGCTGATTGGCCAGAGTACGGAATTCGGCCAATCAGCGCTGGCCAATGCATTCTATTAGCCCGATGAAGTAGAGCTGAATGTGTGTGCTAAGCACACACATTCAGCACTGCTTCATCAAGCCAATACAATGCATTAGCCAGTGCTGATTGGCCAGAGTACGGAATTCGGCCAATCAGCGCTGGCTCTGCTGGAGGAGGCGGAGTCTAAGGTCGGACCTGAATGGAGACTGGTGTGGAGCGATCTTAGACTCCGCCTCCTCCAGCAGAGCCAGCGCTGATTGGCCGAATTCCGTACTCTGGCCAATCAGCACTGGCTAATGCATTGTATTGGCGTGATGAAGCAGTGCTGAATGTGTGTGCTTAGCACACACATTCAGCTCTACTTCATCGGGCTAATAGAATGCATTGGCCAATCAGCGCTGGCCAATGCATTCTATTAGCGTGAACTGAGTTTGCACAGGGGTTCTAGTGCACCCTCGGCTCTGCTACATCAGATTGCTACATCTGATGTAGCAGTGCCGAGTGTGCATCAGATGTGTAGTTGAGCAAAACTGACTCAGCACTGCTAAGTCTCTGCATTCGCATAGGAATGCATTGGCCAGCCTTCGGCCAATCAGCGCTGGCTCTGCCGGAGGAGGCGGAGTCTAAGGTCGGACCTGAATGGAGACTGGTGTGGAGCGATCTTAGACTCCGCCTCCTCCAGCAGAGCCAGCGCTGATTGGTCGAGTTCCGTACTCTGGCCAATCAGCGCTGGCCAATGCATTCTATTAGCTTGATGAAGCAGAGTGTGCACAAGGGTTCAAGCGCACCCTCGGCTCTGATGTAGCAGAGCTGAGGGTGCACAAGGGTTCAAGTGCACCCTCGGCTCTCCTACATCAGAGCCGAGGGTGCGCTTGAACCCTTGTGCAGCCTCGGCTCTGCTACATCAGAGCCGAGGGTGCGCTTGAACCCTTGTGCACACTCTGCTTCATCAAGCTAATAGAATGCATTGGCCAGCACTGATTGGCCAGAGTACGGAATTCGGCCAATCAGCGCTGGCCAATGCATCCCTATGGGAAAAAGTTTATCTCACAAAAATCACAATTACACACCCGATAGAGCCCCAAAAAGTTATTTTTAATAACATTCCCCCCTAAATAAAGGTTATCCCTAGCTATCCCTGCCTGTACAGCTATCCCTGTCTCATAGTCACAAAGTTCACATTCTCATATGACCCGGATTTGAAATCCACTATTCGTCTAAAATGGAGGTCACCTGATTTCGGCAGCCAATGACTTTTTCCAATTTTTTTCAATGCCCCCAGTGTCGTAGTTCCTGTCCCACCTCCCCTGCGCTGTTATTGGTGCAAAAAAGGCGCCAGGGAAGGTGGGAGGGGAATCGAATTTTGGCGCACTTTACCACGTGGTGTTCGATTCGATTCGAACATGGCGAACACCCTGATATCCGATCGAACATGTGTTCGATAGAACACTGTTCGCTCATCTCTAGCTACTAGCTATTTGCAGTAAATATTCGATTCAGAACCAGCGTTGATTGGTTGAATGCTATACACTGTATAGCATTCGGCAAATCAGCGCTGGTTCTGCAGCAGGCTCGTCTGTGAGGAGGTGGAGTCTAAGGTTGGACCACAGCAGTCTCCATTAGACAAGCCTCCAGAAGAACCAATGTTGATTGGCCGAATGCTGTACACTGGCCAATCAACGCTGGTCAATGCATTCATATGAAAAAAAAATCCGCTCCCTCCTAACAGCAAGCTGCCAGCTCTCCCGACTAGCAGGAACGAGCCTGCTGCAGAACCAGCGTTGATTTGCCGCAGGCTTGTCTTTGCTAGTCGGGAGAGCTGGCAGCTTGCGGTTACGAGGGAGCTTACTTTTGATCAGGGCAACTGCAAGCGCTGTGCAGTTAAAGCGCACACACCCCATAGACTATAATAGGGTCCGTGCGCTTTAACTGCACAGCGCTCCTCCTAAACACTCTCCTCCTGCTATTCGTGGACTTGGTGACTCTCCTTTATTTGAATAGTGGTTTCCCCTGAAATGAGCATTTTTTCCCATAGACTATAATGGGATTCGATTGAGTAGTCAAATATTGAGGCTCTACTCAAAACGGATATCGAATCTCAAATATTTACTGTTCGCTCATCTCTAGTTATTACAACTACCATGTGGGACTTTTTTTTGCACCTGATTGTCATTGTCCATTTTTTCTTTGCTTTCACTTTTTCATTTTCCATTCACATAGACTTATAGGGCTTTTTTTTCAGTGGGATAAGTTGTATTTTCTAATGACATCAGAGTCCCATGACCATGAAGCCGGGAACCTATTGAAGCTCCCAGGCTTGTCTGGCATTACCTTCTATTGCTGGTTGCTTTATGCAGCCTGCAATAGAAGTGCTGATATTATACAATGAATTAGTGATCAGACCTCCTGGGGATCAAAATCTCTAGGTCTATTAAATGCAATAGAAAAATATATATACACACATGGACAAAATCGTTGGTTCCCTTCATTTAATGAAAGAAAAACCCACAATGGTCACAGAAATAACTTGAATCTGACAAAAGTAATAATAACTAAACTACATGTTGACAAGCCACAAAGATTCTGGGAGAATGTCGTCCTATGGACAGATGAGACAAAAATCCACCTTTTAGGCAAGGCTCACCAGCTCTATGGTCACAGGCAGAAAAATGAAGCCTATCTTGAAAAGAACACTGTCCCTACCATGACACATGGAGGAGGCTCTGTTATGTTCTGGGCCTGCTTTGCTGCATCTGGCACAGGGTGTCTTGAATCTGTGCAGGGTACAATGAAATCTCAAGATTATCAAGGGATTCTAGAGAGAAATGTGCTGCCCAGTGTCAGAAAGCTTGGTCTCAGTCGCAGGCCATGGATCTTGCAACAGGACAAAGACCCAAAACACACAGCTAAAACACCCAAGAATGGCTAAGAGGAAACATTGGACTATTCTGAAGTGGCCGCTATGAGCCCTGACCTAAATCCTATTGAGCATCTTTGGAAGGAGCTGAAACATGGCGTCTGGAAAAGGCCAAACCCGAGACAACTGGAGCAGTTTGCTCATGAGGAGGGGCCAAAATACCTGCTGAGAGGAGCAGAAGTCTCATTGACAGATACAGGAATCGTCTGATCGCAGCGGCTGCCTCAAAAGGTTGTGCAACCAAATATTAAGTTACTGAACCATCATTTCTGTCCAGGCCTGTGTCATGAGGTTTACTTTTTTAAAAAAAAAAAATTGTGTTGAAGCGAAAAGCAATGTCTGACTTTCATTTGTTCATTTTCATAGAATTTCTATTCATTATTACTTTTGTCAGATGCAAGTTATTTCTGTGACCTTTGTGGGTTTTACATTCATTAAATGAAACACCAAAAAGAAAAAAACGCTCAACTTGGTAACACTTGTGTCAGTTTGAGAGCAAAATGTGGTTGTACGGAAAAATACTGCCAACTGTTATGGAGTCAATATCAGAAAATTGGAAAAAATTCCAGCATACCACTATTTTAATAAAACGTAACCTTTACTTCATATTAGGAATGAAATCATGGATATTACATCACCCTTCCAGAAGGCAGGAACATGGCGTATAGCTGATACATTTCGGGACCAGATTTCTTTGAGTCCCTTACCCTTACCTTGGCTATGAGTAAGGGACTCAAAGAAATCTGGTCCCGAAACACATCAACTATACACAGTGCTGCACCTCCCATGAGGCGACCTGAAGCGTCCTATGCCAGGGCCACGGGAAGGGCGGCATTTTTGCTGACCTAAGGCAGTCCAGGACAAGCTGTCCTGGACTGGCTTAGGGCCACCGTCACTGAGCGGTGGATTGGGGAGGCTGCTGGAGCAGCGCTGCTCCAGTGGCCTCCCCTCACGCTCAGGCAGAGAGCAGGTCCTCTCCCTGCCTGCTAAAGACGCTCACTCCGCTCGCCCCCGCCCCCTCCGCTCAGCCCCACCCCCTCCACTCGGCCCCGCTCCGACGTCCGCTTCAGGTGGCAGAAAGCCATGGTTCACCCCTAGCTATATGCCATGTTCCTGCCTTCTGAAAGGGTGATGTAAGGTTACGTTTTATTAAAATAGTGGTATGCTGAAATTTTTTCCAATTTTCATTCATTAAATGAGGGCGACCAACAAATTTGTCCACCTGTGTATATATTAAAAATTAAATCCTCGTATGTATATCACACAAGAGCCGACAGATCCTCTATATACTACACCACACAAGATAGCTGAAAAGTCCCTTTAAGACTACTGAATATGTTAGAGACGGCTCAATGATGTCTCAAGCTTCATTTGTATTCTCTCATTAGAATCCCGTTTTTAGTTAAACCCACGTTGGAATAGCCTTAAGAAAGGCTATTCTTCCCCTACCTTTAGAAGTCTTCTCCGCACCGCCATTCGGTATATATTCTCGGTTTCTTCATTATGGTAATGAGTTTCTCGTTGCACTGGGGGCGTTCCCCTGTGCTGCGAGAAAACTCTCCAGCGCCACCTTCTTCTTGATCTCTGCCTCCGCCTCTTCTCTCCTGTTCGGCCACAGGAAAATGGCTGTCTGCGCCCACTGCAAACAGACAGGAATTGGACCTGTCCTGAGTTTTGCTCATGGTCCCATACACCGACCAATGAAAATACATGGTCATGTGTACGGGGCCATAAAAATGAATGGGTCCGTGAGCTAGCCCTAAAAAACATGACTGTGCACACGGTTATGTCCATGAAGCGCAAGTTTTTGAATAAATAAATACTATATACATATATATGTGAAAATAATTTTTAAAAAAGCTATTAACTTGTCTTTCCAGCACCTTGTTTCTCCTATGCCAACAGTTCACTGGTCCCGTGCCAGTCTTTGTGTACTACTGGCCGCCCCGGTGACACCAGTAAGCCTCCTTCTAGATCACAGACGCTGCACTTTGTATCTTTCAACCTCATGGCCTTGGCAATCTTATCATGCTTTCAGCTACCTGAGAAACTGAAATAAACCTGTTCAACAGGGAGAAGAAATTCTCTGTTCAGACTATGGCTTCTTGTGCTCAAATGATGGTCAACGAGACAGAAAAATAGGTGTCTTCTAGAAAACTCGAGCACACATGCTGCAGAATTCTGCATAGTTTGTATGTTTTCCCCTTGTCGGTGTAGGTTTCCTCTGGCTACTTTGGTTTTCGATTTAGATGGTGGCAGTAGCTGATTTTTTTTCTGTCATGGAATTTTAAATTTTGCTCTGCCCAATAATGACAAAATAGGCTAAATAAAGGGGCACACTTTTCTAAATACTGATTTGAATTCGGATTCAAATTTAGCATCAAAATCTGCTTTAAATTCTGAAGCAGAAATTTTCTGCTTGACAAATTCAGTATCAGATTCCTTACATGTGAACATCCATTATATGGGATACCTCTTAAAATTCATTATGGTTTTCTAACCTATTAAAGGGGCTCTATCATCGGGAAAAGTAATTTTTAACTAATCACATCCTTGCATAGCCTTTAGAACGGCTATTCCACATGTAGCTTTAGTATGTAGATTGCCTCACTGGTTTCTGAATAAGTCTGTTTTTATTCATATGCTAATTACACTGGTGCACGATGCATCGTGCACTCCTCTCCTATTGTTTCCTATGGGAGGCTGATGATGACGATGACTCAGCTTCCTGTTTGCCTCACACACATAGGAGATAATAGCAGAGAGCAGTGCTGCTGGGAACTTCCTGTGCTGGCTGGAAGCTCATTAGCATATGAATAAAAACAGACTTATTCAGAAACCACTGAGGCAATTTACATACTAAAGGTAGGTGTGGAATAGACTATCTAAAGCCTATGCAAGGATGTGATTAGTTCAAAATGACTTTTCCCAGTGATAGAGCCTCCATAGGCTATTCCACATGTACCTTTTGTATGTAAAATGCCTCAGTGTTTTTTTTTTTTTTTTAATGATCCCATTTTTATTCATATGCTAATTAGCCTGTCGATACACCCCGTAAGTCTCATCGTGCACCTTCTGCCTATTCTTTCCTATGTATATATTCAGCACAGGCCGCTGAGGATGATGATGATGACTTCCTGCTTCCTGTTTGCACACACATAGGAGATAATAGCAGAGAGCAGTGCTGCTGGGAACGTCCTGTGCTGGCTGGAAGCTCATTAGCATATGAATAAAAACGGACTTATTCAGAAACCACTGAGGCAATTTACAAAAAAAAAGGTACATGCGAAATAGCATTCCTAAAGGCTATGCAAGGATGTGATTAGTTAAAAATGACTTTTACCAATGATAGAGCCCCTTTAATAGCAAGCTGTCAGAGTGTGCTGTACCTTAAAGGTGCTTAGCACTACAGGAAATAGCAAAATGGCTGCATGTTGTTCTGCTGAAAAGCCAAAATGACACCCCATTCTCTAAACTTCACTTCCTATTCTTCAGGTATTGACTGAAGCTTCACCTTATAGAAATCCTATTCTTCCAGTCCCCTGTATATACTACATATACTGTATAATACTGAGAGCTTTCTGCTTCCTTCTGAGAAAGTAATATGTGTGCACTTTGGCCCATGTACAGAGGAAGCAGCTAAAAAATAGAAAGGAGCTCTGAGTATCAATGGTATTATGTGTAGAGTGAATGGGGGAGGGCACAACAACAGGAAGTCACTGAGGTGAAGCTTCAGCCAATAGCTGCAGAGCAGGAAGTAGTATAAAGGGGAATTGTTTAGGTAAGTCTTTCTGTGCACCCAGTATCATGGAGTCAATTGTATCCCTGTGTCAAAGACCCATAATATACCCAACACTCTTAAGACACTCACGTAAAAGCCCCCAAATGTTCAACCACACCATTGAAAATCAGTTTTTTTATGGTCTATTAAAACCTTTTTCCAAACGGATGATACTTAAGCATCAGAAGGAGATAAATGGACATGGAATGGATACACAACGTCCATCAAAAATGGGTGTGTACATCTGTCTTTCTCAGACAAAACGGGGGAGGGGATAAAATAAATAACTAAATATGGCGGTCATACCATAGGAAGATGGAGCAAGTTCAGTTTGGGAGTGGGAAACCCTGACACAAATACATGTTATAGCTGGTGGGTCATCCGGAGTGAGAGTGCTACAACATGGGCATATACTGTTTCCTCTATTGTGGTTTATATGGCTACATGGATTGGGTTACAATTTTTCAATGGGGTATTCTCTACCAGAGATTTATGATTTGGTTTTGCAGCTGCCATTGGTATTCGGGTTTTATATTTGCAGAGAATGACTGAACTATTGGAGAGAGTTTAATTTTTTAACTCCCTTATTTTTGTATATACATGTCTATGAATTTCTACAGCAAACAAAATATCAATTTTTTAAGCAATTTATTTTTTGTTTCCATTTTGACATATTTTTTAGGATATATTTATTATTTTTATAGGGTGTAAGATCGCAGACAGTGGATACTTATATCATGTTTATCAGGTTAGCCTCTTTAGTTCAGTTTTTGCCAGCTATGGGCTGGCTCGCTTTTGCACCCCAAAAATTGGTGCAATTTTACCCATTTGGTGGATTCAATGTACAAGTTTAAGAAGGGTCTGGATGTCGTTCTTAGAAGGAAAAATATTACAGGTTATGAGTCGAGGGTAATGTGTCTCAATTGGGAAAGACAGTACAGGGACTTATTAGAACTTACCGTATATACTCGAGTATAAGCCGATTCGAGTATAAGCCGAGGCCCCTAATTTTACCACAAAAAAAAAAACTGGGAAAACTTATTGACTCGAGTATAAGCCGAGGGGGGAAATGCAGCAGCTACTGGAAAATTTCAAAAATTAAAATGGTCGGAGTTTTTGGGTGCAGTAGTTGCTGGTGCTGGGGAAGGGGAGGGGGTGTTTTGGTTGTCTGTCTGCCCCTTCCCTGAGCTTGAGCACTGTTTTTTCTTCCCCCACTTGGAATTCGGCCTGGCTGTATATAGGGGATCTGCAGTGCTCCTATTAACCCCTTCCCGACGGAACAGGAGCACTGCAGATGTATACCCTATATTCAGATACCCAATATTCAGTAGACCGGGCACTGTCAGACACAGGGATACCTAATGTGTATTTTTTTTTTCACAGTCATTTTCTACTTTTATATGTGTTCTAGGGAAAGCAGGGATTTACAACTTTTATTTTTTTATTTTTTTTAAAATCTTTTTTTTTTTTTTTTTTTTTGCACTACTTTATGGGAGATTCTATACATTGATAATGTGGCTGGTCATAGACCCCCACCACCACCACCACCACCCTCCTAAAAAAAAAAAATTTTTTTTTTTTTTTTTTTTTTTTGCTGACTCCAGTATAAGACGAGGGGGGCTTTTTCAGCACAAAAACTGGGCTGAAAGATTCGACTTATACTTGAGTATATAAGGTAAATGCCCTGCGGAGAATTCTGGGTGAGGAACATGCAAATATGTCCTCATTGGTGGAAAGAGGAATGTGACCCAGTGCCATATTTTGGAACAGGTTATGAGCTTAGATATTTTGAGATGACAAGTTGATCCAAGGTTTTATATTCATCGCCTCATGGGCATTTTTTGCCTTCTTCTGGATCAACATTGTAGGGTTATAGGTTGGACTTGACGGACTTGTCTTCATTCAACCTCATCTACTATGTTATATTTTAGACACTCCCTGTAGTTGTCTGAAAAATGCACCAATTTCCTCCCACTTGCTATGTTCGAATCCAACCACAATAGTAAACGTACCCCAATGTGTTATGCCTATCACAAGGCTTGGCGGGTCACTGCACGACACAAGGATTTAAAAAGCACTGTCATACACTGCCCCCTCATGCCCTGTACTAAGTATAACTCAATATCTCGGACTATAAAAGTGTACAACATAAAACCTATTTCTGCAATATACCACATACCATTCATATAATAATAATCGAGATTTCCTACTTTATGTAGTACTTGAGCACTTTTACATGGAACGCACCTTTAAATATTTTTTGGGTGAGACTTCTGTGCTTGGCTCGCTGCGATTTTACTTTGCATGCTCGCTCATCGCTACAGGGCGAAACTAACAGAGGCCTCTGCAAACAATTTGTTTCCTGGATACTGGAAGTGGACAAGATTGTATCTTTCTCTGTCAGATGCCCTTCTCCATTGACCTCAGTGAAATAAGAAAACAGTCAGATGTCTTATTTTGCCATAGATGCAGGAACATAGAAAAATGGAACAAATGTTCACTTTAGGCAACGCTTCAATCCAAATATTCCATTACGTCCCGAGCATCGTCCAGGATAGCACAAGGCTCGCCTGTGTGCTCTTACATTGTGCATTAACCTGTCACCTCCTCTGCTGTGTCCTTGCATTCCTTAAGGAACCCATATTGGCATATGCCAGTTGTAACAAGCAAGTCAAGAGCGGAGAAGATTGCAGTATTTTTGGACACTAGATACGTCTGTAAAGAGGAGAAGATTACTAGATCAACTCTTACAGGGATCCTTCAGTTCTTCTTCTGACATCAGTAGTGCTGTGCAGCCCGAGAGCAGGGAGATGTCTCCAACTACGTACGTCCAGTCTGCATCATGTCAGATGTATTGATAGGTTGGCAATGGAGATGATTATGAATGTAGAAACTTTCCATGATCTGGCACCTATAAGAAACCCAAGCCTGATTCTCTTATTGTGACCGGGTTATCTTCTTATGTATGTAGTGTCAGGGGCATAATTAGGAAAGATGGAGCCCCGTAGTAAGCTGAGCACCCCAACCCACACATGGTATAATGCCACCTTTACTGGCCCTTATTTGATATATTGGCCCTTTATTGTCCCCCATATAATATGCTGTTAAATGCCTCCATACAGTAAGGGACTATGATACCAGCCCCATACAGTATACTGTTCCTGTTAAATGCCTCCATACAATAAGGGACTATGATACCAGCCCCATACAGTATACTGTTCCTGTTAAATGCCTCCATACAATAAGGGACTATGATACCAGCCCCATACAGTATACTGTTCCTGTTAAATGCCTCCATACAATAAGGGACTATGATACCAGCCCCATACAGTAAAGGCCCATGTAATAGGCCTCCATACAGTAAGTGTCCCCGTTACAGGTCCCTACACAGTTTAGTGCTCTCCCATACAGGCCCCCACCGAGGTACTTTAGGCTGATACCTACTGGACTACTCCAGCAGATATCGGTTGATTTATACTTACTTTTCCGCAGTCCAATCCAGTCTATTCCCATTCCCGCTTAGGTCTCCAGTGGCCACCACATATTACGTCTTGACACTTAAAATGCGACATCGGGGACATAATATGCAGTGCTTCCCGGAGGCCTACTCGGAGGACAAAAGGACAAAGTGGACAAGAACTGGGGTAGATAAGAAAAATCGGAAAAGTAGCAGGAACCAGCTGGGCCCCCTAAAGTTGTGGGCCCCATAGCAGTTGCTACAGCTGCTATACTGGTAGTTACACCACTGTGTAGTGGCTGGTTTTGTGCCAAAAGCCAGAAAGTTCCTGCAAAAAAACGTCATCACTAAAATGGTTAGAGAAAATCTGAAAAACTCTGCAAAATTAATTATCTATATTTGCAAAAAAGTTTACCTGTCAATCCTATTAATATTATAAATGTGAAAGTTTGTGAGTTTGTGGGTTTGTGTGTTTGTATGTTTGCATGTTCGGATGTTTGTTCCTCAATCACGGAAAAACCGCTCAACCGATTCGGCTGAAATTTTCCACAAACATAGTTAATACACCCGATTGCACAATAGGCTACTTTTCCTCACAATAGCGCACATACATTTGTGCCAGGACCCCCACAAAACCCAAACTCACATCACCATCTCTGCAATCTCACACACTTTGGACCATAGCAAGCCACAAAATTCATATTGCCCTCTGCAGCCTCGCCCCTAACCCCACACAATCACATATACATATACTTTACCACTTTGCCCCTCACCTTAACGATACTCCAGGAGGCTCTCTTTAACGCTCCAGAGCAGCCATGTTTGCCGACCCCCACCGCTCTGACAATCCGTGACACCCCCCACCCATGTCAATACCCCTAGGCGGTCTAATAAATGCAAAAAATTTTTTTTAAAAAAAGTAAAAAAATATAAAAAAAAATAAAAAGGATTAAAAATTCAAATCACCCCCTTTTCCCTAGAACACATATAAAAGTACTTAAAAACTGTGAAACATATACATGTTAGGTATCCCCACGTCTGAAATCGCCCGCTCTACAAAGCTATACAAATATTTTTCCTGTTCGGTAAACGCTGTAGCGGGAAAAATGGTCAAAAGTGCCAAACCGCTGTTTTTTCACTGTTTTGATTCTGATAAAAATTTGAATAAAAAGTGATCAAAGCAATAACATTTCCCGAAAATGGTAGAACTACAAAGTACACCCGGTCCCGCAAAAAAAGACGCCCTATACATCCCCGTACACGCATGTATAAAAAAGTTACGGCTGTCGGAATATGGCGACTTTTCAAAAAAAAAAATTTTAAACACAGTTTTGGATTTTTTTTAAGGGGTCAAAATGTAAATAAAACCATATAAATTTGGTATCCCCAGAATCATAACGAAACACAGAATACGGGGGACATGTCATTTTGGTTGCACAGTGAACGCCGTAAAACCAAAGCCTGTAAGAAAGTCGCAGAAATGCATTTTTTTCTTCAAATCCACCCCATTCTGATTTTTTTCCCTGCTTCCCAGTACATTATATAGAATAAATAATGGTGGCATCATGAAGAAAAATTTGTCCCAGGAAAAATTAAGACCTCATATGGCTCTGGGAGCGGAGAAATAAAAAAGTTATGGGGTTTAGAAGGAGGGGAGTCAAAAACGAAAATCAAAAAATGCCATCGGCGGGAAAGGGTTAACTTCAAATACTTCTGTCCCAAAGTCACTATGTAAAGTTTCTCACAACACCGTATAGCAGCTCAAATACAAAGTAACTTCTACACAAAAGTCTCATGTATTCTCTGAATTACAGAAAAAACAAGATACAAAGTTACATTTCATATCCCATACCTTATACACACTACGAAAACCTTTCCCGCGCCTGTATATACCCACTGCTACAATCACCGCAGACGAAGTCGCGGGTACCAGCTAGTTGTTTATAAATGTAAATAGGGTACTGCTTGTTGGCAAATCCCTTTAATATATTTACAGTGTTGTATACAAGGTAAGTGGAGAACGGGACTCCCCTCCCCCTTATGAACTCAAGCAATGTCTAGAACCATGTACACACTTCATACTGTACATATAAACTGAATGCTGAATGAATATATACTTGAGTATAAGCTGAATTTTTCAGCACAGTTTTTTTTTTTTTTTTTTGTTTTAATGTAGATTGTGAGCCCCACATAGAGCTCACAATGTACATTTTTCCCTATCAGTATGTCTTTTTTTTTTTTTTTTTTTTTTTGGAATATGGGATGGAAATCCATGCAAACACGGGGAGAACATACAAACTCCTTGCAGATGGTTTTATGCCCTTGGCGGGATTTGAACACCAGGACTCCAGCGCTGCAAGGCTGCATTGCTAACCACTGAGCCACTGTGTGCCCCTTTCAGCACAGTTTTTGTCTATGACCAGCCGCAATAGTAATGTATAGAATCTCCCATAAAATAGTTCTAAATCCCTCCTTACCCTAGAATACATATAAAAGTAGAAAATTACTATGAAACACATACACTTATCCCTGTGTCTGACAGTGCCCGGTCTACTGAATATAGGGGATCTGCAGTGCTCCTTTTCCATCAGGAAGGGGTTAATAGGAGCACTGCAGATCCCCTATATTCAGCCAGACTGAATTCCAAGTGGGGGAAGAAAAAACAGTCCTCAAGCTCAGGGAAGGGGCAGACAGACAACCAAAACACCCCCTCCCCTTCCCCAGTAACTACTGCACCCAAAAACTGAGACCATTTCAATTTTTGAAATTTTCCAGTAGCTGCTGCATTTCCCCCCCTCAGCTTATACTCGAGTCAGTAAGTTTTCCCAGTTTTTTGTGGTAAAATTAGGGGCCTCGGCTTATATTCGGGTCAGCGAGTATATACGGTATGCACATTCATGTACTCAGCCATTCACCCGGGCATGGTTATCCTTCTTTCACTCAGGACAGATGCTTACTCACAGACACAAATTCACACATGCACTCATGTACACAGCTGGCTTTTCACTCAGCCATATGTGACTTTTTGAATTAGTCGCTCTTGCACTGACATCCTCATTAAAGGGGCTCTATCATCAAAATTCAGCCCTATGAGCCCCACATATGCCTGAATAGCCTTTAAAAATGTTTTTACGGTCTTAGTTTAAAATGGGGGGGCTTTTAAAATACCATTAACGGTGCCTGAATAAGGCTATTCAGGCATATTCAGGCATATGTGGGGCTCATAGGGCTGAACTTTCATGATAGAAGGAAAAATATTACAGGTTATGAGTCGGGGGTGATGTGTCTCATTTGGGAAAGACAGTACAGGGACTTATTAGAACTTAGATGCCCTGCGGAGAATTCTGGGTAAGGAACATGCAAATATTTCCTCATTGGTGGAAAGAAGAATGTGACCCAGTGCCATATTTTGGAACAGGTTATGAGCTTAGATTTTTCGAGATGACAAGTTGATCCAGGGTTTTATATTCATTGCCTCATGGGCATTTTCCTGGATCCTAATGCAAAATCTGGGACCAGGCCTTCCACCTAATGTTAGAAATGGGTGACCCTCCCAAAATTTGTTTTGGGTTCAGGTGGCGCAGGTCCCTGATTCATTTCAGATTGAACCAGTTTGAATAGAAACGAAGTGAAAGGGTTATATAATGGGGTCCAGAGTATAAGAGGTGGAGACCCAGGGGAGGTGTAAAAATTAAAAAAACATTTTTACTCAACCTCTCCCACTTCCTATAGGTCTCCTCACAGTGTCCTAGTCATGTCATGAAACTCGGTGTGCCCACTTCATCGATGAGGCCCCATTACAGCGGTGGTGACCTTGGGGACATGACTTCACCAGGAGACAGCACCGGAGGATGGAAGGTGAGGAGGCCCAAAAGAGGTATCAGAAAGTGAGTATTTTTCTCACCACATATCTGAAGGTTGGAGAAATATGGTTATCTGGTAATAAAGCTTACCAGATCTCCAGAGTCCCAAAGTTACCTGTGAGAAGGGTAGTAGGGGAGGCTGAAACTTTTGTTCCTCTGTTTTCCCTGCTGACTCTCGGACTTTCGTTGACGTCACCAAATCCCCTCTACATTGAGAAGACGGGATCAGGGGCGGATCCAGGGCCGGGCGAGCCGGGCAACCGCCGGTCCCGGTCGGCATGTCCCGATTTCAACTCATCGGCGTCCTACGGACGCCGATGAGCTGAAAATATAGGCGTTTAAAGCAGGAGCTGTAGCCAGGCATCACATCGCAGCTACAATATGTGTCTGAGAGAGATCTGCGGGGGAACGAGGGAAGGTGAGTGTGTGTGTGTGAGAGAGAACAGTATGACGCTGGGGAAGATGAACGGAGGGAGAACGGCATGACACTGGGGCAGATGAAGGGGGGAGAACGGCATGACACTGGGGCAGATGGAGGGGGGAGAACGGCATGACACTGGGGCAGATGGAGGGGGGAGAACGGCATGACACTGGGGCAGATGGAGGGGGGAGAATGGCATGACACTGGGGCAGATGAAGGGGGGAGAACAGCATGACACTGGGGCAGATGGAGGGGGGAGAACGGCATGACACTGGGGCAGATGAAGGGGGGGAGAATGGCATGACACTGGGGCAGATGAAGGGGGGGAGAACGGCATGACACTGGGGCAGATAAAGGGGGGGAGAACGGCATGACACTGGGGAAGATGGAGGGGGGAGAACAGCATGACACTGGGGCAGATGGAGGGGGGAGAACAGCATGACACTGGGGCAGATGAAGGGGGGAGAACGGCATGACACTGGGGCAGATGAAGGGGGGAGAACGGCATGACACTGGGGCAGATGAAGGGGGGAGAACGGCATGACACTGGGGCAGAAACGGGGGGGACATGAAACTGTGGGCAGATGAAGGGGGGAGAATGGCATGATACTGGGGCAGATGGAGGGGGAAGAACGGCATGACACTGAGGCAGATGAAGGGGGGAGAATGGCATGACACTGGGGCAGATGAAGGGGGGAGAACAGCATGACACTGGGGCAGATGGAGGGGGGAGAACGGCAGGACACTGGGGCAGATGAAGGGGGGAGAATGGCATGACACTGGGCAGAGACGGGGGGGACATGAAACTGGGGGCAGATAAAGGGGGAGAATGGCATGAAACTGGGGACAGAGATAAAGGGGGGGACATGAAACTAGGCATAGATGAAGGGTGTATATGAAAATGGGGGAGAGATGGAGGGGGGACATAATTTACGGGTGACTGTAGGAGGATTATACTGTGTGGAATCACATGAAAAATTAATGAGAATGGGCGGAGTCAACATAAAAGTGAGCGGGCCTAATTTATTTTGTTCCCTCTTTCTAGTCTTCAACAGTTGAGAAGTACAGGTTAGAAGTGCGAGACCCCCCAATAAGTAGGGCCCCACCAAAGTCAATTGGCCAGGGCCCCGCAAACCCTGGATCCGCCACTGTGTGTGCCATCACTCCATTCATATCCAATGGCACTGCTAAAGATAGGTAAGTCATATACTTGGCTACCTCCAGCAGTACCATAGCAGGGAATGGTTTAGTCACACATGCTTGATCAGTTTCTCCTTTCATGTAGGACTTTAAGATTTTTACTCTTATGATCAGCGTGTTATCCCGTATCTTCTGGAATATCTGTAATATACTCATAAATAGGGTTAAGTGATCATGTTTGGAAAAGATCAGATTCCGATCGGCGATCGAGAAAATTTCACAATCGCCATAGGAATTCCAAACACGATCTTTTTAGGTGATTGTTTCCCACAATGCTTTGCTACTGGCCAAGCATTGTGGGAAAAGCTAAGAATGTTAGCCTTCAATAGCAAACACGATAGAATGAGTCTGTCACATAGGATAAATGATGATGCACGGACCAGTCCCCCGGATTGGGACGGCAAAACATGTACAAGAGGAAATTAGTCCAGCACCACAAGCATATAATATGCTAAAACATAACTTTTAATTGAAAAAAGTAAAAAGACATATAGGAGGATACAGAAAACTACACAATGTCCTTCAAATTCCACACATATTCATGATAAAATCAGTAGATGGAAGAAAAAAGAGCATGACTGTGATATTAGAATGGAACAAACCACGTCCTTGTTCACATGATGAGAGCTGACGCGTTTCGAGATGTTAATCTCTTAGTCGTAGCCATACTGAATGAGACAGAAACTCGAACTTAAGTAAACGACCCACCTATACATGATTACTTCATAATAAGTAACACCTGATTCATGAACTCACGGACTCAATGTGTATATGTATAGCCTTCACACTGAGTATGCGCTCCGCTCATTTTGAGTTGAGTGTATACTCAGTTTGAAGGCTCGCTGCAGTTCCATAGGAATGATTGGAAGCAGCCGGCACACAGCCTTAACCCCCTGCGTGCCGGCTGCGTCCATTCATTCTAATGGGAGACTAGCTAACATCTCTAGTAGTTACTTACCTGCAGAGATGGCTGATCCGGTGCCCGGTGTTCTTGTTCTTCTTTGCCTCGCTGGTCCCGCCTCCCAGGTTAGTGTTTAAAGAACTAGGAAGAAGGCAGGGCTTGTGGCTTAGGAGAGTGTGGGCGGATACAGGGCGGGGAAATGTGACGTCTCCCCTCCCAGTACCCGCCCACACTCTCCTAACCTGGGAAGCAGTGGGCAGCGAGGCGAAGAAGAACGAGAACACCGGGCACCGGATCAGCCATCTCTGCAGGTAAGTGGACACCAGGGGGGACTAAGTAGCCAGAGGATTAATAAAAAATCCTCTGGCTACTTAGTGATTAAAAAAAATCACTACACAGCGTGGATTCTAACAATTAAAGCATTCAATTGTTAGATTCCATGCTGTATAGCGAATAGGACTGTTTTTAAAATCCCATCTCCGATTAGTAAAAAAATCCCATTGACTTGCATTGGGATCGGAATTGGAATCAAGATCGGGTTCGAATGAAAAATGATCAGAAATTGGATTTCAAAATCGATCCTGAAAAGTCAAGATCGGCTCAACCCTACTCATAAACAGCATAAAATGATGCTATCAATCTGCAATATAAGGCAGTGTCCCATCTACACTACTGACGCTTTCCTTTTACCATCGGCCTTTCCCCCATCAGACTGATTTTTAGCACTAATAGAACTTATCAGGTCTTATCAAGTTGTGAGATAAAAGCTTTTATAGAATGTATAATGTTATAAACCAGATCACAATGACTGTTAACGCTACGATAAGACCAAGCTACAAATACAATAACTGAACATAAAGGTAGTAAACACAGAAGATTCGGGGAAATACTTGGAAAACAAGACTAAGCAAAAACATAAACATGAGCAGAAGGGCGGGAGAAGGTTAGTGAGTAAAACAGATGTCCACCAGACTTAGACTTGACAGTACTACTTGAAACAAAGATCAAAAAGCAATAGTCATTCAGAGCAGGAGAAAAAGGGAATAACAGAGGTGATACAATGTAAAGGAAGACGGAGATCCTACCCCGTTATTGTAGTGGGCACGAGTTCAGGGCACAGGTCATCTGTGGGTCCTTCCGAAACCCTAGTAAACTAAGTGAATGCAGAATTTTATGTGTTGCTGCCATCCCTTGTGCTGGTTTATGCAAATAGGGTCATAGCATTTCAGTATTTGTATTTAGTATTTTATTGATAGAGGTTTTCAAACTTTCTGAAATTGGGACCCACTTTTAGGGCAGGACTTTCTGACCCCTCATTACTGAACTTTTTCGACAAAGTCAGCTATATTCGGCCTTTATTATTCTTTTCACCTGCATTCTGTATTGTTCCCTCCCTGCATACTCTCAGCTCTGCTGAATTCATGTCCCTCATTCCATCTACAACCTCCACTTTACCATAACATTCAGCTCTGCTACATCCACATTTCCCTTCAAACACTAATTACCTGCGACATCGATATTCCCTCACACTCAGCGTTGCTACATCCACATTTCCCTTCAAACACTAATTACCTGCGACATCGATATTCCCTCACACTCAGCGTTGCTACATCCACATTTCCCTTCAAACACTAATTACCTGCAACATTGATATTCCTTCACAGTCAGCACTGCTACATCCACATTTCCCTTCAAACACTCACTACCTACAACATCCATATTCCCCCCACTCAGATCTGCTACATCCACTTTTCCCTTCAAACACTCATTACCTACAACATCGATATTCCCCCACATTCAGCCCTGCTACATCCACATTTCCCTTCAAACACTCATTACCTACAACATCCATACCCCCCCACTCAGTGCTGCTACATTCGAATTTCCCTTCAAACACTCATATCTACAACATCCATATTCCCTCACACTCAGCTCTGCTGCATTCACATTTTGCTTCATCCATTTTTCTCCACACTCAGCCTTCTATATCCACCTCCACTACTCAGCCCTATTACTTCCACATTTACGTCTACACACTCAGCTTTGCTGCATCCACACTCAGCATTGCTACTTTCCTATTTTTCCCCCTACAGGCAGCCCTGCACAGCTGCTACTGTACATGGATCTATTGTACAAGCTCTGACATTGAATGTAACTGGTCACACGACTGTGACATCATCAATGGTCCTTTTTGCGATGTCTGCAAAATACTGAAAATTAGTACTGCCACGTGAAAGAAATTTCTCAACTTGGCAAGCAACCCCCTAGAGGTCTTCACAGACCTAGGGGGTCGTGACCCACACTTTGGGAAGCAATTTTCTAGTTTACCCCTAGAGGAGTCGGTTCTACACCATTTCTAGTTTTTTTTTTGTTTTTTTTTGTTAATTTAAACAAATATGGGACCAAACTAATGCAAAATTTTAATGGGGTTCTCAGGCTAAATAAAAAAAAAACTGAGTGCATGGGATGATGTAAAATGTTAAAGAAGTGTTGCTTACCTGTTTCATACCCAGTTGTCCCAGTGTTGGGTCTCAATCCTTTTCCCGATTCTCTGCAGCACTTTAACAATGACAACAGTGACTTCCAACATGGCTGCTGCAGCCAGGGCCGCCATCAGGAATTTTGGGGCCCCATACAGCCTAAGTGTCTGGGCCCCCCCTCCCCCGCCATTTTTGCTTTGCGCGCCGCGGGAAATTTAGCCCCACCCACTGTTATGTTGACTCCGCCCACTCATTAATTTTCCATTTGCCCGCACACTGTATAATCCTCCTACAGTCACCCGTAAATTATATGTCCCCCCTCGGTCTCTCCCCCAGCTTCATATACACCCTTCATCTGCCCCCAGATTCATGTCCCCTCCATCTCTGCCCCCAGATTCATGTCCCCTCCATCTCTGCCCCCAGATTCATGTCCCCACATTTCTGCCCCCAGATTCATGTCCCCCCCATCTCCATACCTCCCAACTTTTGAAGAACTAAAAGAGGGACAAAATGTGCATCTGCCCCCAGTTTCATGTCCCCCCTCCATCTCTGCCCCCAGATTCATGTCCCCCATCTCTGCCCCCAGATTCATGTCCCTCCATCTCTGCCCCTAGATTCATGTCCCCACATCTCTGCCCCCAGTTTCATGTACCCTCCATCTCTGCCTCCAGATTCATGTCCCCCTCCATCTCTGCCCCCAGATTCATGTCCCCCATCTCTTCCCCCAGATTCATGTCCCCCATCTCTGCCCCCAGATGTCTGGGTGTCTCTCTTGCTGACACATATGCGGCTGAAGCGAGGAGCTGACCTGTGTCAGCTCCTCGCTTCGCCGCTGCCGCGAGGAGCTGACCTGTGTCAGTGGGACCTGTGTCAGAGGGACAAAATGTGCATCTGCCCCCAGTTTCATGTCCCCCCTCCATCTCTGCCCCCAGATTCATGTCCCCCATCTCTGCCCCCAGATTCATGTCCCTCCATCTCTGCCCCTAGATTCATGTCCCCACATCTCTGCCCCCAGTTTCATGTACCCTCCATCTCTGCCTCCAGATTCATGTCCCCCTCCATCTCTGCCCCCAGATTCATGTCCCCCATCTCTTCCCCCAGATTCATGTCCCCCATCTCTGCCCCCAGATTCATGTCCCCCATCTCTGCCCCCAGATTCATGTCCCCCATCTCTGCCCCCAGATTCATGTCCCCCATCTCTGCCCCCAGATTCATGTCCCCCCATCTCTGTCCCCAGATTCATGTCCCCCATCTCTGCCCCCAGATTCATGTCCCCCCATCTCTGCCCCCAGATTCATGTCCCCCATCTCTGCCCCCAGATTCATGTCCCCCCATCTCTGCCCCCAGATTCATGTCCTCTCCATCTCTGCCCCCAGATTCATGTCCCCACAGTGTCATGCTGTCCTCTCTTTCATCTGCCCCCAGATTCACGTTCCACCTCCACATTAAACTTACCTTCTCCTCCGCTCCCTCGCCGCTCTCTGCGCGTCTCTCTCGCTGACACATGCGGCTGAAGGAAGGAGCTGACACAGGTCAGCTCCACGCTTCGCCGCTGGGTGTCTCTCTTGCTGACACATATGCGGCTGAAGCGAGGAGCTGACCTGTGTCAGCTCCTCGCTTCGCCGCTGCCGCGAGGAGCTGACCTGTGTCAGCTCCTCGCTTCACCGCTGCCGCCTCTCTCGCTGCCGCTGACACGTATGCGGCTGAAGCGAGGAGCTGACCTGTGTCAGCTCCTCGCTTCGCCGCTGCCGCCTCTCTCGCTGCCGCTGACACGTATGCGGCTGAAGCGAGGAGCTGACCTGTGTCAGCTCCTCGCTTCGCCGCTGCCGCCTCTCTCGCTGACACATATGCGGCTGAGCCGGGTTCTGGCTCAGCCGCATATGTGTCACCAAGAGAGGCGGCAGCGGCGAAGCGAGGAGCTGACACAGGTCAGCTCCTCGCTTCAGCCGCGTATGTGCTCAACTCAGATCTGCGTCCTCTGGACGCAGATCTGCGTTGAAACAGGACATACAATGACTGCTGCCGGCTCCAGGGGGCCCGGCCCCCCCCCCATTTTAAAATTTGGCCGGGCCCCTGACGCCAGTAGCAGTAGTACTGGCCTATCGGCGGCCCTGGCTGCAGCCAATAACTGACCTCATCGGGCACATGTGCTAGCCAGTTGTCACCGACGGAAAGGTTCCAGTGCTGCAGCAATAACCAACAATTGAATGCAAACACTGAGCCCAGTGAGTGGCGGCAGCAGCCATATGAAGGGTCATTGACGCCATACCTGGATATGCCAGAACCAGAGACCGATGGAAGAGTCTTGGACCCTCAGCAATTTTTTTAGAATATTTATTTATGATTGTTTGTTTCTTTTTTCTAGAGTTCTAAAATCTCTATACCGACTTAAATATATTGGGGATGTTCCAAGATTTAAAGGGATTTTAATTTTTTATGGCCTTTTTTCATTATAGGGTCTGAAGAGACCAGAGAGTATAATAATTTAACTTCCAGTTCTCCGGTGGCTTCGAGTCGAACTTGAAACTTTTGGAATATTTGGGTCAAATCTAGTACGGTCCAAACCGAATCAGTCATATCTAGTGGAGTCCATGGAAGGTATATGGCTCTAGTTGATGCTTCCAACCAAGGCAAACTAGTATGGAGAGCCCTGTAGGATAGAAATAATCACAGATAGGGGCTCGTCTGCAGAGTCTGCACCGAATACTCATGTCTTATCCCATTAACGTCCTCATTCACTGCATGCTATCATTCTTAACACTTTATACATAATAGGTTGCCCATATTTTTGCCTATCGGTTCCATCTTATCACAACCAGCATTATTCCTACAGTCACCTGCTAACAAGACAACTGACCGTTACCTTGCTACTGCTATTATATATTTGTTTTGTAAGCTGGAAATTTTCTGTTGAGTCGGCAAATTTCTCCGGAAATTCTTGATAAACGCTCACGTCAGAAAACATGATTTATTTGCTGATGCCAGTAAATGCCTCAGAGCACAATTTTTTCTTTTACATGCTGGAAACTTCAAATTCCTGAATAAAAACAACATCCCTTGTTCTTTACGAGGACAGGTCAACCAAACACAAGAATGTGCTAGGATTGAGGTCCTTTTACTTTGCTATTGACAACTTTCATTTTTAATCTTTGATAAAAGTCTATAAGTCTATCTTTTACATTCTGAAGTCGATTATCTATATTTATCGATATATCTATGTTTGTCAGGGACTTTTATATTGATATGTGAACACAAAAAGTTCTCTACTAGCACTAAGAGCATTACTGCTAATACTTACTGTATATAAAATACATACAATGGAGGTTCTTGGTTAACATGTTGATCAAATTTTATAAGCCCATCTGCAGGCAACTTCTCTAGATGGGACCCTACACTACAATGACTAAACTTTCTCTGGGCCTTGTCCTCCACTGAATGAAGGGCTATTTTTTATTCTTTTGTAGATTGTGAGCCCCATATAGGGATCACAATATACATTTTTTTTTCTTATCAGCATGTCTTTTTAGAATGGGAGGAAATTCACGCAAATACTGGGAGAACATACAAACTCCTTGTGGGACTCGAACCCAGGACTCCAGCGCTAACCACTATGCCACCGTGTTGCCCCTACAAAGGGTTATTTTTGTGTATTTGATGCATGTTATATTAATAACCTATCTTTAGGATTGGTCACCATTTTGTATATTTGTAGTGGTTGCACCTGGTGAATGGGGCTGATCTGCAATACAAGACAAGACAATGCAATACAAGACTGCTGCTCATCCCCTTTGAAGTGATTGTGACTGATCTGCGATACCAGGCGGTATTTGCTGAAGCATCTCAGCCCCTAAAATTACAGGTAGGTGATATTAGGGGTTCATGAGTCAAATCTTCATAAATCTGATATTGATGACTTCTCTTAAACAAATATAACACTTGTACTTGGTAATTTGGTCCATAATAAGCCAGGATTGTTACAAATTTGCAAAAAAATTCAGATTGTACCGAACCATACATTTTTGGGGTTTTCCTTAAATGAATACAACTAAATGGTGGC
This sequence comes from Leptodactylus fuscus, assembly GCF_031893055.1. Taxonomy (NCBI): domain Eukaryota; kingdom Metazoa; phylum Chordata; class Amphibia; order Anura; family Leptodactylidae; genus Leptodactylus; species Leptodactylus fuscus. The sequence goes on along the minus strand of NC_134265.1, from coordinate 30,162,443 downwards.
CTGCAATTCATTTGCGGGCACAAAGAAGGTGGGTAAAAGTTGTTTTTTTTTTAAATGTACTTACCTTCCCTAGTCTCCACAGGGAGAAAGCTCAATGATGCTGTGGCAGAGACCAGGAAAGGTGAGTAATTGTTTTTTAATGTTTACATACCTTCCCTAGTCTCCAGTTATTACATTCTGGACCCTTAGGAGACCCCAAAGTATAATGATCAACTTTACCATGCATTTCTGGTTTAGATCAAACCTGGTGAACCTTGCATATAGTTATGAAAAAAAATCTCACATGGTTCACCCATCATGAGATAACTCCCAATACATTTACCATATATACTCGAGTATAAGCCGACCCGAATATAATTCAAGGCCCCTAATTTTATTACAAAAAACTGGGCAAACGTATTGACTCGAGTATAAGCCGAGGGGGGGAGATGCAGCAGCTACTGGAAAATTTCAAAAATTAAAATGGTCGGAGTTTTTGGGTGCAGTAGATGCTGGGGAAGGGGAGGGGGGTGTTTTGGTTGTCTGTCTGCCCCTTCCCTGAGCTTGAGGACTGTTTTTTCTTCCCCCACTTGGAATTCAGCCTGGCTGAATATAGGGGATCTGCAGTGCTCCTATTAACCCCTTCCTGATGGAAAAGGAGCACTGCAGATCCCCTATATTCAGTAGACCGGGCACTGTCAGACACAGGGACACAATGTGTATGTGTGTCACAGTAATTTTCTACTTTTATATGTATTCTAGGGAAAGGAGGGATTTACAACTTTTATTTTTTTAAAAGCTTCTTTTTTCCCCCCACTATTTTATGGGAGATTCTATACATTAATATTGCGGTTGGTCATAGACCCACCCTAAAAAAAAAATTTTTTTTTTTTTTTTTTTTTTTTGCTGACTTGAGTATAAGCCGAGGGGGGCTTTTTCAGCACAAAGATTGTGCTGAAAAATCCGGCTTGTACTCGAGTATACTCGAGCATATTCAGTACCTTATTCTTCTAAAAAAGCTTCACATTTCTGGTGACTTTTTAGAATAACCTGTTATATGTGTGTACATGAGGAGTAACACTATTTGTGCCCATTGTATGACTGTATAACTGCAGGACATGTATAGCGATGTACAGATTTGTACTGATGTCAACAAAGCCCTTAGGATGCTTCTATTAAAGTACATGTGGCTGTTTTCAGTCTCTACATGTATGTTTCTTCTTCAGATTCTACTTATTCCTCACCCTGACCCTCGCTATAGCCATCAATAGGAAATGTGTAATCTGATATGTTTGAGCTTTAATTCATCTCCAGACAGATGTAGCAGTTATTTCAGAGTGAAAATCAGTTTAGGAATAACCACAAGAAAAAACAGCCTGATAAGTGGAAAAAGAAGCATTTTTCTCTTATTAGATATATTATGTATTTTCTATTCAGTTAGACAAAGTATGGTAAAATGACAGTGACCAGTTGATAAAATTATGACTCTCTGCAGCCCCCACTAGAGGGAGCTCACATTTGAGATAATGGATACTGTTTTTTGAGTTTACTAAACTGTCATATAGTAAAGCTCCTTATGGCTGTGGCTGCAGGCAGCCAAATGTTATTTACACCAGAATTTAGACATGTCCACCTGTGGAAGGCCTCAGAAGTTATACAGCAAAATCGGCACTGAATGCAATTGAAAATTTTAACCACTATGTGCGTTTTTTTCTGATTTCTCACTTTTCTATTTTTTGTATTGGATGTCTATAGTTTAACATGGAAATTAAAAGTAAAATTTTATTGATCCCTGAACAGTGTGGCCATTTTTGGGAGGCTGCTCTTGCTCTTGTAATTCAACACAGGAGCGTACTATGCAGGCGTCGGAAGATGGACAAACAGAAGAAGACAGAAGAGGAGGGATTGCAACTGAAGATGGAAGAAAAATTGATCAAGCCATCAAGCCTTCCCAAACATGGTAATAATAAAAATACATCTTATCCCACATAAAAAGACGCCTTCATACACATAAATATAAAAAAGTTACAGGTGTCACAATATGGCGACACAATTTTATTTTTCTATTTTGCTCAATTTTTTAAATTTTTTAAAAAGTATCAAATCATTATAAATACTATATAAATTTGCTATTGCCGTGCAGAATACAGGAAAAATGTCATTTTTACCACATAGTGAAAACCGTAAAAATTAAACCTAGAAGAAATTGGCGTAAATGCAATTTTTTTTTCCAATTGCATCTTTCTGAATTTTTTTCCAGCTTCCCTTGCCCAGGTACACTGGGTGCTGACACTGGTCCTGTTGGCACCCACCAATCTCACTGTGGGGAGTGCTGAGGCGGAGATGTAGCATGCCGGATGCCCTTGGATGTTGCGGCATCCAAGCGGTTAGAATCCTTGATTGCAGCCGTGTGCTTTGTTTCCTCGAAGGAAAATCTGGATTTTATGCAAATTGAATATTACCGGAAATGTGGATCAAATTCTACTTCTTCAGCTTTGATTCACTCATCTCTAATTGACTATCCTGCTGAGCTCAAGCGCCTACAGTGTTGGCCAAAAGTATTGGCACCCCTGCAATTCTGTCAGATAATATTCTTCCAGAAAATGATTGCAATCACAAATTCTTTGGTATTATTATCTTCATTTAATTTATCTTCAATGGAAAAAGACAAAAAGAATTGTCAAAAAGCCAAATTGGATATAATTCCACACCAAACATAAAAAAGGGGGTGGACAACAGTATTGGCACTGTTTGAAAAATCATGCAATGCTTCTCTAATTTGTGTAACTAACAGCACCTGTTACTTACCTGAGGCACCTAACAGGTGGTGGCAATAACTAAATCACACTTGCAGCCAGTTGAAATGGATTAAAGTTGACTCAACCTCTGTCCTGTGTCCTTGTGTGTACCACATTGGGCATGGAGAAAAGAAAGAAGATCAAAGAACTGTCTGAGGACTTGAGATGCAAAATTGTGAGGAAGCATGAGCAATCTCAAGGCTACAAGTCCATCTCCAAAGACCTGAATGTTCCTGTGTCTACCGTGTGCAGTGTCATCAAGAAGTGTAAAGCCCATGGCGCTGTGGCTAACCTCCCTAGATGTGGACGGAAAAGAAAAATTGAAGAGAGATTTCAACGCAAGATTGCGCAGATGGTGGATAAAGAACCTCGACTAACATCCAAACAAGTTCAAGCTGCCCTGCAGTCCGAGGGTACAACAGTGTCAACCCGTACTATCCATCAGCGTCTGAATGAAAAGGGACTGTATGGTAGGAGACTCAGGAAGACCCCACTTCTTACCCAGAGACATAAAAAAGCCAGCCTGGAGTTTGCCAAAACTTATCAGAGAGAGCCAAAAACGTTTTGGTAGAATGTTCTCTGGTCAGATGAGACAAAAGTAGGAAAAGGCATCAACATAGAGTTTACAGGAAAAAAAAAAAGAGGCCTTCAAAGATAAGAACACGGTCCCTACAGTCAAACATGGCGGAGGTTCCCTGATGTTTTGGGGTTGCTTTGCTGCCTCTGGCACTGGACTGCTTGACCGTGTGCATGGCATTATGAAGTCTGAAGACGACCAACACATTGTGCAGCATAATGTAGGGCCCAGTGTGAGAAAGCTGGGTCTCCCTCAGAGGTCAGGGGTCTTCCAGCAGGACAATGACACAAAACACACTTCAGGTCAGCACTAGAAAATGGTGGTGAGAGAAAGCACTGGAGACTTGTAAAGTGGCAGCAATAAGTCCAGCCCTGAATCCCATAGAACACCTGTGGGGGAGGAGAGATCTCTTGGTGGCAGTTTGGAGAAGGCCCCCTTCACATCTCAGGGGGGACCTGGAGCAGTTTGCCAAAGAAGAATGGTCTAAGATTCCAGCAGAGCCTTGTAAGGCTTCAGTGCTAACCACTGAGCCACCGTGTGGCCCCTGCCATTTCCATATCTGTGACATGACAGCCACCAGCAGTTACTGATATGTTCCTTAATGACTTATGCAGTTGCTCCGGCAAGAATGACAGAATCTATAGAAAGTAACTCCTATGTGAGTCTCCGACACAGATGTGAACAAAGCCTAAGTAGTAATAACTTCACTCATTGGTGTTTTTGAAGAGCAAAGGGTCTGACAGAAGGTTTTTGGAGTCTAATAAAGATTTCCACTCATGCTTCATAAGCTTGCATTTATCTAACACCGCAAGTATCTCAATGCGTCTCAGTCTGAACTCACTTGCCCTGGGCAAGCGGGTGATTTGCCTATATTTAAACATGTGGGTATAAAATCTTCTTTGATTTCTCGGGATTTCCTGTGTGAAGATTTACTTAATCAGCCACTGAACAAAACAGATCTGGACTATAAATAGATCCGTCAATCGCTTACCATGTAGTGAATCAGCTCAAGGTATTCATGCTGATAATTTACGGGTTGTAAAATGTAACTATTGACTGCGGTAAACATGGGATCTTGTTTCTTAAGATGAAAGCGTCCGATAATAACCTTGGACGAATTGTACAAACAAAAGCTTTTTTTTTTATCAAAGACTAAGACCTATTATTGCTATATTGTACACGCACTTCCAATTGGTCTACAAGTAAACACACACTATATCCGGACCAAACATTGTACCCCAGTCCCATAGACATAACATGATTGTAACTGTAATGTGTTCTTCTGCTGCAGGCAATGCTTACTACTTAAGAAACTGCATCAAAATTAGAAGCATAATAGACTGTTAAAGGCATTGTCTGGTTTTATAGAAGTGATGTGTGATAAGCAATGTTGGGCTAGGGTTCCTACAGCCCACCAGTCGAATTCATGCACAACTTATAGCTATGTGGAAATATTACCAGCTCAAAAGCAGACATTTTACTAGAGACGGGCGAAACCTCAGGATTCGTTCTGTTTGGAGTCATTGAATCTTTTTGGGTCAAACAAGTTTGGTATGAACCACATATTAAAGTGACTTGAAACATAGCGTAGAACACTCTTAGGGTTCCTAGGAACCTATCTATAAAACATAGTGTAGAACACTGTCAGGGTTCCTAGGAACCTATCTATAAAACATAGTGTAGAACACTGTCAGGGTTCCTAGGAACCTATCTATAAAACATAGTGTAGAACACTGTCAGGGCTCCTAGGAACCTATCTATAAAACAGAGTGTAGAACACTGTCAGGGCTCCTAGGAACCTATCTATAATACATAGTGTAGGACACTGTCAGGACTCCTAGGAACCTATCTATAAAACATAGTGTAGAACACTGTCAGGACTCCTAGGAACCTATCTATAAAACATAGTGTAGAACACTGTCAGGGCTCCTAGGAACCTATCTATAAAACATAGTGTATGACACTGTCAGGGCTCCTAGGAACCTATCTATAAAACATAGTGTAGGACACTGTCAGGGCTCCTAGGAACCTATCTATAAAACATAGTGTATAACACTGTCAGGGCTCCTAGGAACCTATCTATAAAACATAGTGTAGGACACTGTCAGGGCTCCTAGGAACCTATCTATAAAACATAGTGTAGGACACTGTCAGGGCTCCTAGGAACCTATCTATAAAACATAGTGTAGAAATACTCTCAGGGCTTCTAGGAACCTATCTATAAAACATAGTGTATAACATTGTCAGGGCTCCTAGGAACCTATCTATAAAACATAGTGTAGAACACTGTCAGGGCTTCTAGGAACCTATCTATAAAACATAGTGTAGAACACTGTCAGGACTCCTAGGAACCTATCTATAAAACATAGAGTAGAACACTGTCAGGGCTCCTAGGAACCTATCTATAAAACATAGTGTAGAACACTGTCAGGGTTCCTAGGAACCTATCTATAAAACATAGTGTAGAACACTGTCAGGGCTCCTAGGAACCTATCTATAAAACATAGTGTAGAACACTGTCAGGGCTCCTAGGAACCTATCTATAAAACATAGTGTAGAACACTGTCAGGGCTCCTAGGAACCTATCTATAAAACATAGTGTAGAACACTGTCAGGACTCCTAGGAACCTATCTATAAAACATAGAGTAGAACACTGTCAGGGCTCCTAGGAACCTATCTATAAAACATAGTGTAGAACACTGTCAGGGTTCCTAGTAACCTATCTATAAAACATAGTGTAGAACACTGTCAGGGCTCCTAGGAACCTATCTATAAAACATAGTGTAGAACACTGTCAGGGTTCCTAGGCACCTATCTATAAAACATAGTGTAGGACACTGTCATGGCTCCTAGGAACCTATCTATAAAACATAGTGTAGGACACTGTCATGGCTCCTGGGAACCTATCTATAAAACATAGTGTAGGACACTGTCAGGGCTCCTAGGAACCTATCTATAAAACATAGTGTAGGACACTGTCAGGGCTCCTAGGAACCTATCTATAAAACATAGTGTAGGACACTGTCAGGGCTCCTAGGAACCTATCTATAAAACATAGTGTAGGACACTGTCAGGGCTCCTAGGAACCTATCTATAAAACATAGTGTAGGACACTGTCAGGGCTTCTAGGAATCTATGTATCCAATTCTAGCACTCTAAGGCAAAAACAGCCAAAGTTATGTCAAAGTGAATATGATATTATACACTAATGGTGAATATCTGGCACTTTTTTTGATGGCCTATGGTCACCGCTGAGGCCTGTGATTGGGACACCAGTGGTAACATGGGTATGCGTCATAACATCATGTCACTTACCTTAGCCTAAGTTTTGTTTTGCATATAGAGTATCCCTTTGTGACACAATATAGCCAAAAACACTATTGTCTTGAAGAGCTAATTATCTCATCAAAAACATACATGGACATGTCTACCTAAGAGAAGAGATGAGAAGGAAGACACTTCTGTCTCAATAGATACATAGTTATGACTGGCCTCGGAGCCTTCACAAGGCTTACAGATGTCATGGTGATGCAATGGCTTCTGTGATCTCACTAGCGGAAGCTGTCCCAGAAAGTAAAAGGAAGGAGGCGGGAGGGGGGTATGGGGAATTGTGAGCATTGGGGTGTTTTTTTGAAACATGAGAGACCCAGTGGTTATGGCGTCTCCTCTGCTCCTGAGAAGACACCAGTAGGTCTGAAATGCGTATACCAACTAACCTACTAGTTTGCTTGTATACATGGATTTTAATGGCTTACTAATAAAATGATGGGCTTTTAGAGAACTGCTGGATGGACTCTGTACCAAAAATTGGATCAAGTGCACTTCTTCAGGTGCTTTGCTACCCTATGTAAAGACTCAACATCCTCTGTATTATTACGCTGATTATTGGGAAGGGGTTAGAAGAGTTGAGACAACACATCGGGGTGAATTTATTAAGACCAGTGCTCTGTATGCCAGTCTTAATAAAGTCCCCGACCAGCACAAGGTGCAGCTGAATGAAGAAGCTCCATTCTCCTAATAAGTTAGACGAACTCCCATGTGCTAAAACTGATATCTACGATAGTCAGGAACCTGTGTAGACTTCATGTATAACTCATACCAAAAATATTAAGGGCTTAGGCTTCCACCCAACCCTCCTTGCTCTCTGCCCTTCGAAAAAGAAGTGCTGAGCGAATCGCAGAACAAAGTATGCAGAGCATCTTTGGTGCCAGAAAGGGCCGTGTATCTAAGGGTATGTTCACAAGGAGTTTGTTGGAGTGGATTTTGACACGGAATTTGCCTCAAAATCCAGTTCCAAGTACAATGGGAGCTGCTCGCTTCTTTTTTCTGCTATCTAGTAGTGGAAAAAAGAAGCAACCTGCCCTATATTGCCACGAATTCCACGGCTGACTCAGCCACGTCGTCCGCAGAACGAGGTTCCCTCCTGATTAGGCCCATTCTCCAGGCCTAATTCGGAGCGGAATGCCATGACGGATGCCGATGCACTGCACCAGGATCCCGTCGCGGTTAGCGACGTGGAAGTGTTCACATGAGGTAAACAAATTCTGCTGTGTGAACATACCCTAAGATGTACCACAAGTCCAGCTATATCTTCTGTTAATACGAAGTTCTTTATCTTCATTCTCAGCTTCAGTATTTGGGGTGTGCTGAGCAGGGGTGAACCTAGTCTTTGTGCCGCCTGAGGCGGACGTCAGAAAGCCGCCCCCCCATCCCCTGGAGGAGGGGGCGTGGTGTAGGGGTGGAGCCGAGCAGAGGGGGCGGAGTGGAGGGGGCGGATTGAAGCGGAGGGGGCGGAGCGGGAGGCTTTAGCAGGCAGAGAGCAGGCAGGGAGAGGACCTGCTCTCTGCTAAGCGTGAGGGGCGGCTGCTAGAGCAGCACTGCGTCCACTTGGCCGCCCCAATCCACCGCTCGGTGACGGTGACGCTAAGCCAGTCCAGGACAGCTTGTCCTGGACTAGCTTAGGACAGTAAAAATGCCGCCCCCCGGAGCCCCGGCATAGCGCCGCCTGAAGCGGTCGCTTCGGGTCGCCCCATGAGAGGTGTGGCACTGGTGCTGAGGACATCAGAAATCGCAGAAATTGCAGTAGATTCTTACTATACTAGATTCACTTTGTTTTTGGGATTTTTTCCTATGTCCACTTTTTGAATAATCTGGCATGGTCCCATAAGAATAGCAGTCCCGGTTATAAAATCCCATATATTTTACTATAACAAATATTTAGCACCTATAATGAACTTAACAAATACTATAAACTTGGCAAAAGACAAAAACAAGACGAATAAAGAGCATAAGCCATCGATGAAAAAAAATCTCAGTGTACTATGAGTGACACCATTTAATAAAAACAATATATGCGGTATACGTTCTTTACTACAAGTTGGCAGCCGCTTGTTTTCTGTATGTAAACTGTTTTATGACTGATCTACAGCAGACATTTATACTGGAGCTTCACTGGGCCATAAAATAGAGAAATAAATTTCCAATGTCATTTATGTGCACCAAATAAAAGAGATAAAGAAGACGAACAACCTCTCAAGAGCAAAAATAGAATGTACTGTATAAAATAACAGCAAGAACATGTCTGATAATTCACATCTTCTATACAAGGGGGATTTTTGTTTCAACTTATTTTGCTTACTTCTATATCACCATCATATTCCATAGCGCCGTATAGATATTGTCAACACTGTCGCATATAGGGCTCGCAGTTACATTTCCTATCAGTATGTCTTTAGAGTGTGGGAGGAAACCTTGCAAACACAGTGAAAACTTACAAACTCCTTGCAGATGTTGTCATTGGTAGGATTCAAACCCAGGACTCCAGCGCTGCAAGGCTGCAGTGCTAACCACTGAGATACCATGATGAATAGGAAAGGGGGCCACTGACGCTTCTCCTTCTGTGGAGATGGCTGTGAGACCCAACAAACATTATCATTATACTTGAGGGGGGGGTCTTTTCGGACCCCCCGAGTATAAGGATCAGAGGGCTAACAGAGGTGAGGGAACATAAAAAAAAACACTGTTACTTACCTTACGTTGCATTACGTTGGAGTGAAGGAGAGGTAAGTAACATTGTTTTTATGTTTGTATCCCCTGGGTCTCCAATTATTATACTGTAGGGTCTGAAAAAACCCCAGAATATAATAATTGTTCATGGGTGGTCCACAATGGGGTATCATACTGTGTGCAGGGGCCACTATGGGACATAATACTGGGTGCAGGGGCCACTATGGGGGATAATACTGTGTGTAGGGGTCACTATGGGACATAATACTGTGTGCAGGGGCCACTATGGGACATAATACTGTGTGCAGGGGCCACTATGGGACATAATACTGTGTGCAGGGGCCACTATGGGACATAATACTGTGTGCAGGGGCCACTATGGGACATAATACTGTGTGCAGGGGCCACTATGGGACATAATACTGTGTGCAGGGGCCACTATGGGGCATAATACTGTGTGCAGGGGCCACTATGGGGGATAATACTGTGTACAGGGGCCACTATAGGGAATAATACTTTGTGCAGGAGCCACTATGGGACATAATACTGCGTACAAGGGCCACTATGGGGCATAATACTGTGTGCAGGGGCCACTATGGGACATAATACTGCGTACAAGGGCCACTATGGGGCATAATACTGTGTGCAGGGACCACTATGGGGACATAATGCTGTGTGCAGGGGCCACTATGGGGCATAATACTGTGTGCAGGGGCCACTATGGGACATAATACTGTGTACAAGGGCCACTATGGGGCATAATACTGTGTGCAGGCACCACTATGGGGACATAATGCTGTGTGCAGGGGCCACTATGGGGCATAATACTGTGTGCAGGGGCCACTATGGGGGATAATACTGTGTGCAGGGGCCACTATGGGGGCATAATACTGTGTACAGGGGCCACTATGGGGACATAATACTGTGTGCAGGGGCCACTATGGGGCATAATACTGTGTGCAGGGTCCACTATGGGGGATAATACTGTGTGCAGGGGCCACTATGGGGCATAATACTGTGTGCAGGGGCCACTATGGGGGATAATACTGTGTGCAGGGGCCACTATGGGGCATAATACTGTGTGGAGGGGCCACTATGGAGCATAATACTGTGTGCAGGGGCCACTATGGGGGATAATACTGTGTGCAGGGGCCACTATGGGGCATAATACTGTGTGCAGGGGCCACTATGGGGGATAATACTGTGTGCAGGGGCCACTATGGGGCATAATACTGTGTGCAGGGGCCACTATGGGGGATAATACTGTGTGCAGGGGCCACTATGGGGCATAATACTGTGTGGAGGGGCCACTATGGGGCATAATACTGTATGCAGGAGCCACTAAGGGACATAATACTGTGTGCAGGGGCCACTATGGGGGATAATACTGTGTGCAGGGGCCACTAAGGGACATAATACTGTGTGCAGGGGCCACTATGGGGGATAATACTGTGTGCAGGGGCCACTAATGGACATAATACTGTGTGCAGGGGCCACTATGGGGCATAATACTGTGTGCAGGGGCCACTATGGGATATAATACTGTGTGCAGGGGCCACTATGGGGGATAATACTATGTGCAGGGGCCACTATGGGGGATAATACTGTGTGCAGGGGCCACTATGGGACATAATACTGTATGCAGGGTCACTATGGGGGATAATACTGTGTGCAGGGGCCACTAAGGGACATAATACTGTGTGCAGGGGCCACTATGGGGGATAATACTGTGTGCAGGGGCCACTAAGGGACATAATACTGTGTGCAGGGGCCACTATGGGGGATAATACTGTGTGCAGGGGCCACTAATGGACATAATACTGTGTGCAGGGGCCACTATGGGGCATAATACTGTGTGCAGGGGCCACTATGGGATATAATACTGTGTGCAGGGGCCACTATGGGGGATCATACTGTGTGCAGGGGCCACTATGGGGGATAATACTGTGTGCAGGGGCCACTATGGGACATAATACTGTGTGCAGGGTCACTATGGGGAATAATACTGTGTGCAGGGGCCACTAAGGGACATAATACTGTGTGCAGGGGCCACTATGGGGGATAATACTGTGTGCAGGGGCCACTATGGGACATAATACTGTGTGCAGGGTCACTATGGGGCATAATACTGTGTGCAGGGGCCACTATGGGGATAATACTGTGTGCAGGGGCCACTATGGGGGATAATACTGTGTGCAGGGGCCACTAAGGGACATAATACTGTGTGCAGGGGCCACTATGGGGGATAATACTGTGTGCAGGGGCCACTAATGGACATAATACTGTGTGCAGGGGCCACTATGGGGGATAATACTGTGTGCAAGGGCCACTATGGGGGATAATACTGTGTGCAAGGGCCACTATGGGATATAATACTGTGTGCAGGGGCCACTATGGGGGATAATACTGTGTGCAGGGGCCACTATGGGGGATAATACTGTGTGCAAGGGCCACTATGGGGGATAATACTGTGTGCAAGGGCCACTATGGGATATAATACTGTGTGCAGGGGCCACTATGGGGGATAATACTGTGTGCAGGGGCCACTATGGGGGATAATACTGTGTGCAGGGGCCACTACGCAGCATAATACGGTGTGCAGAGGCCACTTCTGCTGATTTTCGGGCTGACTCTGCACCATAGAAAGACCGCCCACCTGACAGTACGGAAGCCAATTAGCATATTAGGTGCTAAAACTAACACTAGTTACTCCATAACAGTGGGGACTAGAGAAAAAATTCCAGCTGCACCGGAATGAGCAGAGCGAAATCCAATGAAGGATGCGAAGAGTCGGAGGTGGTGAAAAGTCCTTCTTAACATTCCCAATAATGAATACTCCGCCAGTCATGAAATCTGGACAGTCTTCATTTCCACACATGGCGGGTTGTAAAGTACAGAACCTGTAACTATAAGTTATGAGTCAATGAAACAGAGCCAGCTCCATAGTTTACAATGCTGTCTCCTGACACCTGGCTTTCTATTTTACTGACACGGAAACATACCATTCCTTTGCTCTTTTTCACCTTTTCCACAGTTCAGTCATTTGTTACTCTCAGTTTTCTAAACTTCCTTCAGTATTGTATTATAAATTATGATTAAAGCCCTCTGTAATATTGCATTGATACGGAGGAATGGAGGAACCACACACCCTGCGCTCCTGATGCTGCGCCCACACAAACCTAATTACAGGCACATAAATCTCCCCTGGGCAATGAGCAATAGAAGATGAAAGCCAAGCTAGTGCTAGAGAACTAATACCCCGACTACTGCTTCAGCCATAGCCTCGTCTGTAAGAGATACTGGACAGTGCGTCTCTGAATATATCACTTATTAGGGACCATATAGTGGATTAGGAAGGGGCCCACGTTGCAAAAATGCAAAAAAAAATCGCAGTGTTTTACAATGCCTGCAAAGTGAATGGGATTCTGGTTAGTCCCATCCACACATTGCAGAAAAAAATGTGCAGTGGAAATTCTGGGTTTTCGAAAACATCCATATTTTTTGAAACTTGCAGCATGTCAATTAGACCTGCAGAAATGCTGGAGTTCTCTGTGTTAGGGTAAGTGCAGACCGGGTTCTGATCCAAAAAACGGATAGCCGCGACTGAATGCCGTTGCACTGCGCTCCGCTCCGGATTAGGCCCAATGAATGGCCTAGTCGGGAGGAGGGAGTGTCTTCAGGCCAAATCGCGAGGTGAAACGGCCTGAACAATGAGCATCCCCCTTCTTTTTCCGGGAAAAAACACCTGACCGGCTCCCATTGATTTCAATGGGAGCTGTCTTTTTGGTCAGGATTTTGAGGTGAATACGGCCTCAAAATCCTGACCAAAAAACCCCATGTGAATTTACCCTAAGTATAATAGGGACAGAAAGTCTGCAGAGGAAAATGCAATGAAAAAAGCTGCGGAAAAAAAGTGATGTATTTTCTGCAGCCTTCCCTTCACATTTACAAATGGACACCCTGGAGCCCTGTCTAATGCAGAGGGCAATAGAGGAGACTGGAACTTTTTTTATTTTTAATGTAGATGGTGAGCTCCATATAGGGATCACAATGTACATTTTGTCCTATCAGTATGTCTTTGTAGTATGGGAGGAAATCAACACAAACACGGGGAGAACATACAAACTCCTTGCAGAGGTTGTCCTTGGCAGGACTCCAGTGCTACAAGGCTAACCACTGAGTCACCATGCTGCCCCGAGAATGGACTCTTGTCCCCCCTCCACCTGCTCTGACTGTTGGTTACATATCTGGTGCCATTGTACTGAAATGTGGTGTCCATGGTGGGGGAAGGAGGAGTTCTAGTATCCCCTCCAGAAAGCAATGAACAGAGCTCCAGGGGGCTAGGTGTACGTAGTAATAAAGCTTAACTAGTGCAGGGAATGTACTGCTAAGCTTTAATACCCCCACCACCCGGTATAATCCCTTTAATGGGAGTCTGTCACCAATTGGACACTGTTACGGTAAGTTCACACCTGCATTCGGAGAACTGCGGCCCCGCATACACTATAATGTGGTCCACCGGGTTTCTGCACTAAAAATGCGAACGAAAAGTCCTCCGCGTTTTTCAAGTGAAAGTGGGGACAGAATTCCCGAACAGAATGCGGGTGCAGGTATATTAGGTTGTATTAGCACTATAAACTGATATAAGATGGTAGGGACTGTAGAGGCAGGCTAAGGAGCCATAGGCAGGGTTTATAGTACACGGTACACACTGTGTACGAAACAACTCCTTAGCAACATTCATTTCGAGTATCGCTAAGAAGAGACTTTAGATCCAGTTTCTTTTGAGAACAGGAATCAGAATCACTTAATAAAGTATATAAGAAAAATGTTCCCCATATAACCCCTTACACAATAGTAAGAACTTGTAACCACAGTAACTCCTTAAAGAATTTCCACAAGATTGTTTCTATGATTCAGCAAATGTCTCAATATACATTATCAGAATATTAGACATTCCTTCAATGTAATTATTCATTCGAGGACTTACCAGATATACAGCAGTGAGAATGCACGAAAGTGCTCCCATTTATCTTTATATACAAGACATGAAAACTTTGGCTGCAGCATTCATATCATTTTTCCCTGCTGTAATAAGTCAGATGGGGCAAGCAGTAAAAAAAAAGCACCATGCAGCATTGACATAAGCACCATGTTATCATCCTTGTTTTACACGGACTCGTTTCTGGTGACAGATCATTTGTGGCGGACGTTTGTCGAAGGTGACAGACAGAGTGCCGGAGTCCCGGTATATCGGCCCCAGATTTTTAACTCATGTGTTAAAAAGACCTGTCCAGTGTAGATCTTGAGTAGGCCTTAGCCCCAGGTGTGGGTCCCGGACTCATTATTGGGCCAGAAGAGGCTGCAGATCTTACACTTCAAGGCAGATCCTGAGAGCGAGAGGAGGCGTTTGGGTCTGTCCTGTAGCTCTGAGTCTGATGAGACTATATCTTACTTATTGGTTTGTTAATGTGGCTGTTAGCAAGCCACACGTATAGTTATTTTATTTTACTGTTTAGTCAGGTGCACAGATGAGCAGGATTTTATTCCTTATTAGAGATGAGCGAACACTAAAATGTTCGAGGTTCGAAATTCGATTCGAACAGCCGCTCAATGTTCGTGTGTTCGAACGGGTTTCGAACCCCATTATAGTCTATGGGGAACAGATACTCGTTAAGGGGGAAACCCAAATCCGTGTCTGGAGGGTCACCAAGTCCACTATGACACCCCAGGAAATGATGCCAACACCTCTGGAATGACACTGGGACAGCAGGGGAAGCATGTCTGGGGGCATCTAACACACCAAAGACCCTCTATTACCCCAACATCACAGCCTAACAACTACACACTTTACACACTCAATACCACCTCTCTGACAGTAGGAAAACACCTTGAAACATGTGTATTTGGCACTTGCAGTGAGGAGAGCTTGTCACCAGCAGTGAATTTGGCCCTTGTAGTAAGTTGAGGTTGGCACCAACATTTGTTTTGAAAATCAGGGTGGATTGAGCCTCTAACCAGCAGAGTTTGGGCAAATTCATGGTGGAGGGAGCCTCTAAAAACCCCAGTTTGGACCAATTCATGGTGGAGGGAGCCTCTAACCAGCCCAGTTTGGGCAAATTCATGGTGGAGGGAGCCTCTAAAAAACCCAGTTTGGACCAATTCATGGTGGAGGGAGCCTCTAACCAGCCCAGTTTGGGCAAATTCATGGTGGAGGGAGCCTCTAACCAGCCCAGTTTGGACCAATTAATGGTGGAGGGAGCCTCTAACCAGCCCAGTTTGGACCAATTAATGGTGGAGGGAGCCTCTAACCACCCCAGTTTGGACCAATTCATGGTGGAGGGAGCCTCTAAACAGCCCAGTTTGGGCAAATTCATGGTGGAGGGAGCCTCTAAAAAACCCAGTTTGGACCAATTCATGGTGGAGGGAGCCTCTAACCAGCCCAGTTTGGACCAATTAATGGTGGAGGGAGCCTCTAAACAGCCAAGTTTGGACCAATTCATGGTGGAGGGAGCCTCTAAAAACCCCAGTTTGGACCAATTCATGGTGGAGGAAGCCTCTAACCAGCCCAGTTTGGGCAAATTCATGGTGGAGGGAGCCTCTAAACAGCCCAGTTTGGGCAAATTCATGGTGGAGGGAGCCTCTAACCAGCCCAGTTTGGACCAATTAATGGTGGAGGGAGCCTCTAACCAGCCCAGTTTGGACCAATTAATGGTGGAGGGAGCCTCTAACCAGCCCAGTTTGGACCAATTAATGGTGGAGGGAGCCTCTAACCACCCCAGTTTGGACCAATTCATGGTGGAGGGAGCCTCTAAAAACCCCAGTTTGGACCAATTCATGGTGGAGGGAGCCTCTAACCAGCCCAGTTTGGGCAAATTCATGGTGGAGGGAGCCTCTAAACAGCCCAGTTTGGGCAAATTCATGGTGGAGGGAGCCTCTAAAAAACCCAGTTTGGACCAATTCATGGTGGAGGGAGCCTCTAACCAGCCCAGTTTGGACCAATTAATGGTGGAGGGAGCCTCTAAACAGCCAAGTTTGGACCAATTCATGGTGGAGGGAGCCTCTAAAAACCCCAGTTTGGACCAATTCATGGTGGAGGGAGCCTCTAACCAGCCCAGTTTGGGCAAATTCATGGTGGAGGGAGCCTCTAAACAGCCCAGTTTGGGCAAATTCATGGTGGAGGGAGCCTCTAACCAGCCCAGTTTGGACCAATTAATGGTGGAGGGAGCCTCTAACCAGCCCAGTTTGGACCAATTAATGGTGGAGGGAGCCTCTAACCAGCCCAGTTTGGACCAATTAATGGTGGAGGGAGCCTCTAACCAGCCCAGTTTGGACCAATTAATGGTGGAGGGAGCCTCTAACCAGCCCAGTTTGGACCAATTAATGGTGGAGGGAGCCTCTAACCACCCCAGTTTGGACCAATTCATGGTGGAGGGAGCCTCTAAACAGCCAAGTTTGGACCAATTCATGGTGGAGGGAGCCTCTAAAAACCCCAGTTTGGACCAATTCATGGTGGAGGGAGCCTCTAACCAGCCCAGTTTGGGCAAATTCATGGTGGAGGGAGCCTCTAAACAGCCCAGTTTGGGCAAATTCATGGTGGAGGGAGCCTCTAACCAGCCCAGTTTGGACCAATTAATGGTGGAGGGAGCCTCTAACCAGCCCAGTTTGGACCAATTAATGGTGGAGGGAGCCTCTAAACAGCCAAGTTTTGGGAAATTCATGGTGGAGGGAGCCTCTAACCAGCCCAGTTTGGACCAATTAATGGTGGAGGGAGCCTCTAACCAGCCCAGTTTGGACCAATTAATGGTGGAGGGAGCCTCTAACCACCCCAGTTTGGACCAATTCATGGTGGAGGGAGCCTCTAAAAACCCCAGTTTGGACCAATTCATGGTGGAGGGAGCCTCTAACCAGCCCAGTTTGGGCAAATTCATGGTGGAGGGAGCCTCTAAACAGCCCAGTTTGGGCAAATTCATGGTGGAGGGAGCCTCTAACCAGCCCAGTTTGGACCAATTAATGGTGGAGGGAGCCTCTAACCAGCCCAGTTTGGACCAATTAATGGTGGAGGGAGCCTCTAACCAGCCCAGTTTGGACCAATTAATGGTGGAGGGAGCCTCTAACCACCCCAGTTTGGACCAATTCATGGTGGAGGGAGCCTCTAAACAGCCAAGTTTGGACCAATTCATGGTGAAGGGAGCCTCTAAAAACCCGTTTGGACCAATTCATGGTGGAGGGAGCCTCTAACCAGCCCAGTTTGGGCAAATTCATGGTGGAGGGAGCCTCTAAACAGCCCAGTTTGGGCAAATTCATGGTGGAGGGAGCCTCTAACCAGCCCAGTTTGGACCAATTCATGGTGGAGGGAGCCTCTAAAAAACCCAGTTTGGACCAATTCATGGTGGAGGGAGCCTCTAAACAGCCCAGTTTGGGCAAATTCATGGTGGAGGGAGCCTCTAAACAGCCCAGTTTGGGCAAATTCATGGTGGAGGGAGCCTCTAACCAGCCCAGTTTGGACCAATTAATGGTGGAGGGAGCCTTTAACCAGCCCAGTTTGGACCAATTCATGGTGGAGGGAGCCTCTAAACAGCCCAGTTTGGGCAAATTCATGGTGGAAGGAGCCTCTAACCAGCAGAGTTGTGGGAAAGCAGGGTGGAGGGAGCCTCTAACCAGCAGAGTTGGTGGAAATCAGGGTGGAGGGAGCCTCTAACCAGCAGAGTTGGGGGAAATCATGTTGGAGGGAGCCTAGTATTAGCAGAATTGTGCAACGCTTATGGTGGATGAGTATGAGGATGCGGAGGAATTGGAGAGGTTGAGTACAGACATGGAGTTTCATGTTGAGGTGCTTTACACAGGTGGGCACAAAAATGAAGGCTCTATCCAGTGGTGGTTCATTTTTATCAAAGTGAGCCGGTCGGCACTCTCAGCTGACAGACGGGTGCGCTTGTCAGTGATGATGCCACCGGCTGCACTGAACACCCTCTCAGATAGGACGCTGGCGGCAGGACAGGACAGCACCTCCAAGGCATATAGGGCAAGTTCAAGCCACAGGTCCAACTTCGACACCCAATACGTGTAGGGCGCAGAGGGGTCGGAGAGGACAGGGCTGTGGTCGGAAAGGTATTCCCGCAACATGCGCCTATACTTCTCACGCCTGGTGACACTAGGACCCTCCGTGGCGGCACTTTGGCGAGGGGGTGCCATCAAGGTGTCCCAGACCTTAGACAGTGTGCCCCTCGTTTGTGTGGACCGGTGAGAACTTGGTTGCCTACTGGAGGAACTGCCCTCCCTGCCGCCAACGTCACATGCTGGAAACATCTCCATCATATTCTGCACCAATTGCCTGTGGCAAGCATTGATGCGATTGGCCCTCCCCTCTACCGGAATAAAAGACGAGATGTTGTTTTTATACCGGGGGTCAAGGATAGCAAAGATCCAGTACTGGTTGTCCTCCATGATTTTGACAATACGCTTGTCGGTTGTAAAGCACCCCAACATGAACTCAGCCATGTCTGCCACAGTGTTAGTTGGCATGACTCCTCTGGCCCCACCGGAAAGTTCAATCTCCATTTCCTCCTCATCCTCCATGTCTACCCATCCGCGCTGCAACAATGGGACGATTCGAAGTTGCCCGGAAGCCTCCTGTATCACCATCACATCATCGGACAACTCTTCTTCCTCCTCCTCCTCCTCCTCCTCCTCCATTAAACGCAGTGAAGCGGACAGATGTGTGGACCTACTCTCCAGCTGTGACGGATCGGATGCTATCCCTAACTCCTCTGTGTGATCTGAGTTATCCCTGATGTCAATCAGGGATTCTCTCAGAACACACAAGAGCGGGATTGTAAGGCTCACCATCGCATCCTCAGAGCTCACCCTCCTTGTGGACTCCTCAAAGACCCGTAGGATGTCACAAAGGTCTCTCATCCATGGCCACTCATGGATGTGAAACTGAGGCAGCTGACTTTGTGGCACCCTAGGGTTTTGTAGCTGGTATTCCATCAAAGGTCTCTGCTGCTCAACCACTCTATTCAACATCTGAAACGTTGAGTTCCAGCGTGTGGGGACGTCGCACAAAAGCCGGTGTTGTGGCACATGCAGGCGTTGCTGGAGAGATTTTAAGCTAGCAGCGGCTACTGTCGACTTGCGAAAGTGGGCGCACATGCGCCGCACTTTCACCAGTAGCTCTGGAACATTGGGGTAGCTCTTTAGGAAACGTTGCACCACTAGGTTGAAGACGTGGGCCAGGCATGGAACATGTTGGAGTCCGGCAAGCTCCAGAGCTGCTACCAGGTTCCGGCCGTTATCACAAACGACCATGCCTGGGCCCAGGTGCAGCGGCTCAAACCATATTGCCGTCTCATCGAGGAGGGCATCCCTCACCTCGGAGGCAGTGTGCTGTCTGTCCCCCAAGCTGATCAGCTTCAGCACAGCCTGCTGACGTCTACCAACGCCAGTGCTGCAACGTTTCCAACTCGTAGCTGGGGTCAATCTAACAGCGGAGGAGGAGGCGGTGGCGGAGGAGGAGGCGGTGGCGGAGGAGGAGGCGGTAGAGGAGGAGGAGGAGGGGGGTGTTCTTCTCGTGTCCCTGCCAGGAATGTTAGGCGGGGAGACGAGGTAAACCGGGCCAGTTTGGGAAGCAGTCCCAGCCTCAACTACATTCACCCAGTGTGCCGTCAGTGAAATGTAGCGTCCCTGTCCGCATGCACTTGTCCACGCGTCGGTGGTCAAGTGGACCTTTGTGCAAAGCGCGGAACTAAGGGCCCGCCTGATGTTGAGTGACACGTGCTGGTGCAAGGCGGGGACGGCACACCGGGAGAAGAAGTGACGGCTAGGGACGGCATAGCGAGGTGCCGCAGTTGCCATCAGGTCCAGGAAGGCGGGAGTTTCAACAAGCCGGAACGCCAACATCTCCTGGGCCAGCAGTTTAGCGATGTTGGCGTTCAAGGCTTGCGCGTGTGGGTGGTTAGCAGTGTATTTCTGCCGCCGCTCCAATGTCTGAGAGATGGTGGGTTGTTGTAAAGAAACGCCTGATGGTGCCTTTGATGGTGCAGGAGAAGGAGATAAGACAGGACCAGGGGAGGATGAGGTAGAAGTCAACAAAGTGGCGGAGGCAGATGAAGTGGTGTCCTGGCTCGTCCTCTGGAGTGCATCGCCAGCACAGTCAGCAGTGGCAGTGGCAGTGGCAGAGGCAGAGGCAGTGGCAGAGGCAGTGGCAGTGGCGTGAACGGCAGGCGGCCTTTGTCCTGCCGTTGCTGCCTGCCACTGATTCCAGTGCTTGGATTCCAAATGACGGCGCATTGAAGTGGTGGACAGGTTGCTCTTCTCAGAGCCCCTAATCAATTTCGAGAGGCAAATTGTGCAGACAACACTATATCTGTCCTCGGCGCATTCCTTGAAAAAACTCCACACCTTCGAGAAACGTGCCCTCGAGGTGGGAGTTTTTCGGGGCTGGGTACGAACTGGAACATCTTGGGAGATTCCGGGTGTGGCCTGGCTTCGCCTAAGCTGCTGACCTCTGCCTCTGCCTCTAGCTACCCTTTTTGGTGCTGCACCTGCCTCAACATCCACACTACTTTCCCCGCTTGACATCCCCCCTGTCCAGGTCGGGTCAGTGTCCTCATCATCCACCACTTCCTCTTCCAACTCCTGTCTCATCTCCTCCTCCCGCACAATGCGCCGGTCAACTGGATGCCCTGACGGCAACTGCGTCACATCATCGTCGATGAGGGTGGGTTGCTGGTCATCCACCACCAAATCGAACGGAGATGGAGGAGACTCTAGTGTTTGAGCATCTGGACACAGATGCTCCTCTGTTAGGTTCGTGGAATCATGACGTGGAGAGGCAGGTTGAGGGACAATGAAAGGAGCGGAGAACAGCTCTGGGGAGAAGGGAGAGTTTGGGTTATTGTTCTGTAAAGCTTCGGAATTTTGGGAGGAAGGAAGACAAGACTGTTGGGTAATAGGAGGAGAGGAGGCAGAGTCTGACTGGCTGCTGGACAATGTGCTGTAAGCGTTCTCTGACAGCCATTGCAAGACCTGTTCCTGGTTCTCGGGCCTACTAAGGTTTGTACCCTGCAGTTTAGTTAATGTGGCAAGCAACCCTGGCACTGTGGAGTGGCGCAATGCTTGCTGCCCCACAGGAGTAGGCACGGGACGCCCTGTGGCTTCACTGCTACCTTGCTCCCCAGAACCATTCCCCCGACCTCGCCCACGGCCTCGTCCACGTCCCTTTCCGGGAGCCTTGCGCATTTTGAATTCCTAGTTAGAAATTGGCACTGTATACCAGTAGTAAAAATTGTGGGTGCACGTAACCCCAATATATTCTTTGAATTCCCAGTCAGAAACTGGCACTATATGGCAGTAGCAAGAAATGAGGGTATTTGTATTCCCAATATACTCTTTGAATTCCCAGTCAGACAATGGCACTGTATACCAGTAGTAAAAATTGTGGGTGCACGTAACCCCAATATATTCTTTGAATTCCCAGTCAGAAACTGGCACTATATGGCAGTAGCAAGAAATGAGGGTATTTGTATTCCCAATATACTCTTTGAATTCCCAGTCAGACAATGGCACTGTATACCAGTAGTAAAAATTGTGGGTGCACGTAACCCCAATATATTCTTTGAATTACCAGTCAGAAACTGGCACTATATGGCAGTAGCAAGAAATGAGGGTATTTATAACCCCAATATATTCTTTGAATTCCCAGTCAGACAATGGCACTGTATACCAGTAGTAAAAATTGTGGGTGCACGTAACCCCAATATATTCTTTGAATTCCCAGTCAGACACTGGCACTATATGGCAGTAGCAAGAAATGAGGGTATTTGTATTCCCAATATACTCTTTGAATTCCCAGTCAGACAATGGCACTGTATACCAGTAGTAAAAATTGTGGGTGCACGTAACCCCAATATATTCTTTGAATTACCAGTCAGAAACTGGCACTATATGGCAGTAGCAAGAAATGAGGGTATTTATAACCCCAATATATTCTTTGAATTCCCAGTCAGACAATGGCACTGTATACCAGTAGTAAAAATTGTGGGTGCACGTAACCCCAATATATTCTTTGAATTCCCAGTCAGAAACTGGCACTATATGGCAGTAGCAAGAAATGAGGGTATTTGTATTCCCAATATACTCTTTGAATTCCCAGTCAAACAATGGCACTGTATACCAGTAGTAAAAATTGTGGGTGCACGTAACCCCAATATATTCTTTGAATTACCAGTCAGAAACTGGCACTATATGGCAGTAGCAAGAAATGAGGGTATTTATAACCCCAATATATTCTTTGAATTCCCAGTCAGACAATGGCACTGTATACCAGTAGTAAAAATTGTGGGTGCACGTAACCCCAATATATTCTTTGAATTCCCAGTCAGAAACTGGCACTATATGGCAGTAGCAAGAAATGAGGGTATTTGTATTCCCAATATACTCTTTGAATTCCCAGTCAGACAATGGCACTGTATACCAGTAGTAAAAATTGTGGGTGCACGTAACCCCAATATATTCTTTGAATTCCCAGTCAGAAACTGGCACTATATGGCAGTAGCAAGAAATGAGGGTATTTATAACCCCAATATATTCTTTGAATTCCCAGTCAGACAATGGCACTGTATACCAGTAGTAAAAATTGTGGGTGCACGTAACCCCAATATATTCTTTGAATTACCAGTCAGAAACTGGCACTATATGGCAGTAGCAAGAAATGAGGGTATTTGTATTCCCAATATACTCTTTGAATTCCCAGTCAGACAATGGCACTGTATACCAGTAGTAAAAATTGTGGGTGCACGTAACCCCAATATATTCTTTGAATTACCAGTCAGAAACTGGCACTATATGGCAGTAGCAAGAAATGAGGGTATTTATAACCCCAATATATTCTTTGAATTCCCAGTCAGACAATGGCACTGTATACCAGTAGTAAAAATTGTGGGTGCACGTAACCCCAATATATTCTTTGAATTCCCAGTCAGAAACTGGCACTATATGGCAGTAGCAAGAAATGAGGGTATTTGTATTCCCAATATACTCTTTGAATTCCCAGTCAAACAATGGCACTGTATACCAGTAGTAAAAATTGTGGGTGCACGTAACCCCAATATATTCTTTGAATTACCAGTCAGAAACTGGCACTATATGGCAGTAGCAAGAAATGAGGGTATTTATAACCCCAATATATTCTTTGAATTCCCAGTCAGACAATGGCACTGTATACCAGTAGTAAAAATTGTGGGTGCACGTAACCCCAATATATTCTTTGAATTCCCAGTCAGACACTGGCACTATATGGCAGTAGCAAGAAATGAGGGTATTTGTATTCCCAATATATTCTTTGAATTCCCAGTCAGACAATGGCACTGTATACCAGTAGTAAAAATTGTGGGTGCACGTAACCCCAATATATTCTTTGAATTCCCAGTCAGACACTGGCACTATATGGCAGTAGCAAGAAATGAGGGTATTTGTATTCCCAATATATTCTTTGAATTCCCAGTCAGACAATGGCACTGTATACCAGTAGTAAAAATTGTGGGTGTATATAGCCCCAATTCTATTGCTAGGGGACTTGCAGGGTATTTCTGGGGTGAAGGTGGGGGGGCACACCGTTGGAACGGGTATCGGGGTATATATCGGGTATACGGGAATACACTGACAGTGTATTCCATTAAGGATCCTGGGAAAGCTGGGTTGCGGCGATTGAGCCCGTCAGTGCCACGTTACACTGACAAGCTTCTCCCTGGAATTTAGCTCTTATAAGAGCTGTTGGTTGTCTTCTCCTTCCTATCCTAGCCTGTCCCTGCCTACCCAGAATCTAAGCCCTAGCTAGCTGGACGGAAACCTCCGTCCTCGGTGAATTGCAAGCTCAGAATGACGCGAACCTGGGCGTCGCTGTTCTTTTAAATTAGAGGTCACATGTTTTCGGCAGCCAATGGGTTTTGCCTACTTTTTTCAACGTCACCGGTGTCGTAGTTCCTGTCCCACCTCCCCTGCGCTGTTATTGGAGCAAAAAAGGCGCCAGGGAAGGTGGGAGGGGAATCAAGTAATGGCGCACTTTACCACGCGGTGTTCGATTCGATTCGAACATGCCGAACAGCCTAATATCCGATCGAACATGAGTTCGATAGAACACTGTTCGCTCATCTCTATTCCTTATTGTTTTTATTTTGCTTATTTTGTGCCTGAAGTCAAGGTTTATTTATTTTCCTGTTTTTTTCTAAATAAACCTGTTTCCTGCATATTTTGTGTCTCTGTCTTTGACTGACACAAAAATTATATATATATATATATATATATATATATATATATATATATATTCACATAAACTACTATCTGGCCTAATTCATTAACACAGTGAAGAAAAGAAATGCCCTTGTTGTCCATAACCTGCTCCACAAATATTTTTCCATACCATAGGTCCTTTAGTTTCTTATCAGAGGTACACAACTGCTTAGACCTTTTTGAGCAGCTGGCAGGACCTTCATCTAAAAGTGTGGGCACTAGAGATGAGCGAGTAGTGAAATATTCCAGATTCGAGATTCGTTTCGAGTAGAGCCTCAATATCCAATACTCAATCAAATATCGAATCCCATTATAGTCTATGGGAAAAAATGCTCGTTTCAGGGGAAACCACTATTCGACTAAAGGAGAGTCACCAAGTCCACAAGTAGCAGGAGAAGAGTGATTAGGAGGAGCGAAGTGCAGTTGAGAAGTGTTGAGGAGGAGCACTGTGCAGTTAAAGCGCATGGACCCCATAGACTATGGGACGGTTCACATTAGCTCTTACCTCCCATCCGGAAGGAGTCTGCAGGAGGACCCCCCTAAACGGAATATCAGCGCAACTGCAAGCGCTGGACAGTTAAGCACACCGACCCCATAGCATATAATGGGCTCCATGTGCTTGCTGCGCACTGCCCGCATGAATCATTCATGCGGGCAAGCACACGGAGCCCATTATATGCTATGGGGTCCATGTGCTTAACTGTCCAGTGCTTGCAGTTGCGCTGATATTCCATTCAGGGGGTCCTCCTGCAGACTTCTTCTGGACAGGAGGCAAGTGCTAATATCCTTACTCGTCCTGCAGAACCAGCGTTGATTGGCCGAATGCTGTACACTGTATAGCATTTGGCCAATCAACGCTGGTCAATGCATTCCTATGATAAAAAGTCAGCTCCCGCATAAACGCAAGCTGCCAGCTCTCCTGACTAGCAAAGATGAGCCTGCTGCAGAACCAGGGTTGATTGGCCGAATGCTATACAGTGTATAGCATTCGGCCAATCAACGCTGGTTCTGAATCGAATCTTTACTGCGAATAGCGAGTAGTATTGGATCGAGTACGAGTTTTTCGAATACCATAGTATTCTATCGAATACCTACTCAATCGACTACTACTCGCTCATCTCTAGTGGGCACTGCTACAAACCACAGCCCTATGGGAAATCTCAGATCTCTGCTGTTTAACCCTTAAAATGCTTCAGTCAATACTGATCATAGCATTCAAAGGTGGAGTCTCATGACCCTCCAAAAAGTGTGGGTCTCATTTCTCTTTGGCATTCACTCCATAGCAGATAATCTCCCTATTCTAAAGCCTCTCACCTGCTCAGCATTTAGGGTACTTGAACCTTAAATTTTCAGCCAACTAAGAATTTACTGAAGGCATTGTAGGGAATTATAAGCCTTATAAGATTGGAAAAGGGTCTCCTTTTATGTTGTAGTTGTATTGGAAGATTGGTTCCTTCTGAGTTATCAAACTATAGGAAGTTTCAGGTGCAATTATTTGGAGACACTTTGTATAATGCACTTACTCAAGCTCAATGGATTATGACCTCAAGGATTTTTTTATTTTGCCTCTGCATTGTCAAATTCATAGGCTTTTGTATGCTTTGATTATGTGGGACAAGTTGTACTTATCAGGTGCCATATTTTGAGATTTAGATACACAGCATGTATAATGAGTTTGTACCGGGACAAACAGCAGCAGATAGGTGTAAGCTAACACTAAGGTTAAGGTTTATTGTTAGGGTTGTAGATGTACAGAAAATAAACAAAACAGCAGCAAAAAGAAAATACTGGTCTGTCCAGCACTTCTTAGACCTTAAATGTCTCTAGCTAGCAGCTAGAGAGCTTCTCCCTGTTAGCTTGCAAACATAACAATCAACAGCAACCTCTTGCTTACATGTGTCTAACACAGATGTTGTGAAATTAAATATGGCGCCACTCAGCTCCTGTTCTCTGTCTCGGTTGTATTATACTGTAAAAACGTCACGCTAATGTCAACAATCAGTGCCTGCATTGTTTGCAGGCATTAAGGCCACTGGAGCCTAGGTCAAACCTGACCGAGGCATCATTTTAACGGCAATGCATGGAAAAGTACAGAAAATGGTTAATTTTGGAATTCTCTTGACTAGATTTATGGCTCTTGGGTTATTTTCTGTCAAAACAGATCCGTTAACTTTTTTTGGGGAGGATCGCTGGACCCAGAATGGTGATCCATTGCCATGACAGCTAAGAACCTGTTAAAAAATCACAGGCTTGTCTGGTATTTACTTCTATGGCAGGCTGCTCTATGCAGCCTATAATAGAAGTGCTGGTATTTTGCAATGTATTCTATTAGTGATCAGATCCCCTGGGGTTCAGGAATAATGGGGGCTAAATAATTACGGCTAAAATAAGAAAAAAATGTTTAAAAAAAAATTAAGGAATTAAAAAAATCCAAATGTTCAATTCCTTAATTAAAAATTCATTTTCCCTAAAACACATATAAAAGTAAAAAATAAAGTGAAACATGTACACATTGCGTATCCCTGTGAGCAAAACACGTCAAAAAATCAAAAAAGTCAAACTGCAGTTTTTTTTGCCTCTCTTAAAATTTTTACATTGAAAAACTCCTGCTATGGGAAAGGGTTAAATAGTATTCAAGTTTTATTTATGGGAAGAAGTGGGTATAGAATATGATGTGTCTATAGTCTGAACCTGGAAATGTATTGAAATAAAACTAGAGAATGGAGAGTAGCAGAAGCATAAAGCACAAAAAGATTAATTCAGGGACGATGACAACAAAATAAAGATGGGACCTGGACGGTCACTGACTGCAGGTCCATTGGCACAACTCAAAAGAAGAGGTCTTCAGAGTGAGGATGGAACAAGTGACAGCACCTTGTGAACGTCAGTCAGGCTGCAAACATTCAACTGTCAGCTCTGATTTTTGGCATTGCAATAAAAGAAACAAGATGAAGATGATAAAGCAAAAGAGAGAAAATAATGTTTCAGAATCTAAGGAATTTTGTACAAGGATTCAACTATATTCTAACCTCTGTCAGTGAAGGTTACAGGGGACATAAGGTGCAACTTTTTTAAAACTATATTATATTTTTTTCATTGATTACTATTTTTTAATATATCAAGGTTACAGTACATATATATATATATATATATATATATATATATATATATATATTCTATCGCAGGTGTCCAAATACTTTTTGGTAGACAGTGTATAGGCAAAAGGGAAATTTTTAACATAATTGAGGGAACACTAAAAGGGACATTTCATACCTAATAGGGTTGTGGTTAGGGTTGAGCCTATCTTGAGATTTCAGGATCTATTTTAAAATCCAATTTCCGATCATTTACCAGCCGATCCTGATCGCAAAATTTGCTTGATCGCAGATTGGGATACGATCTCATACCTCCCAACTTTTGAAGAACCGAAAGAGGGACAAAATGTGCAAATTTAACCCCGCCCATTTTGTGTTGACTCCGCCCATTCTCATAAATTTTCACAGTATAATCCTCCTACAGTCACCCGTAAATTATATGTCCCTCCTCCATCTCTGCCCCCAGTTTCATATACACCCTTCATCTACCCCCAGTTTCATGTCCCCCTCCATCTCTGCCCCAGTTTCATGTCCCCTCCATCTCTGCCCCCGATTCATGTCCCTCCATCTCTGCCCCCGATTCATGTCCTCCATCTCTGCCCCCAGATTCATGTCCCCCATCTCTGCCCACAGATTCATGTCCCACCTCCATCTCTGCCCCTAGATTCATGTCCCTCCATCTCTGCCCCCAGATTCATGTCCCTCCATCTCTGCCCCCAGATTCATGTCCCTCCATCTCTGCCCCCAGATTCATGTCTCCACATCTCTGCCCACAGATTCATGTCCCCCATCTCTGCCCCTAGATTCATGTCCCTCCATCTCTGCCCCCAGATTCATGTCCTCTCCATCTCTGCTCCCAGATTCATGTCCCCTCCATCTCTGCCCCCAGATTCATGTCCCCTCCATCTCTGCCCCCAGATTCATGTCCTCCATCTCTGCCCCCAGATTCATGTCCCCTCCATCTCTGCCCCCAGATTCATGTCTCCACATCTCTGCCCCCAGATTCATGTCCCCCATGTCTGCCCACAGATTCATGTCCCTCCATCTCTGCCCCCAGATTCATGTCCCCTCCATCTCTGCCCCCAGATTCATGTCCCCTCCATCTCTGCCCCCAGATTCATGTCCCTCCATCTCTGCCCCCAGATTCATGTCCCCTCCATCTCTGCCCCCAGATTCATGTCCCCCATCTCTGCCCACAGATTCATGTCCCACCTCCATCTCTGCCCCTAGATTCATGTCCCTCCATCTCTGCCCCCAGATTCATGTCCCTCCATCTCTGCCCCCAGATTCATGTCCCTCCATCTCTGCCCCCAGATTCATGTCTCCACATCTCTGCCCACAGATTCATGTCCCCCATCTCTGCCCCTAGATTCATGTCCCTCCATCTCTGCCCCCAGATTCATGTCCTCTCCATCTCTGCTCCCAGATTCATGTCCCCTCCATCTCTGCCCCCAGATTCATGTCCCCTCCATCTCTGCCCCCAGATTCATGTCCTCCATCTCTGCCCCCAGATTCATGTCCCCTCCATCTCTGCCCCCAGATTCATGTCTCCACATCTCTGCCCCCAGATTCATGTCCCCCATGTCTGCCCACAGATTCATGTCCCTCCATCTCTGCCCCCAGATTCATGTCCCCTCCATCTCTGCCCCCAGATTCATGTCCCCTCCATCTCTGCCCCCAGATTCATGTCCCACATCTCTGCCCCCAGATTCATGCCCCCTGCATCTCTGCCCCCAGATTCATGTCCCCTCCATCTCTGCCCCCAGATTCATGTCTCCACATCTCTGCCTCCAGATTCATGTCCCCACATCTCTGCCCCCCAGTGTCATGCCATCCTCTCCTTCATCTGCCCCCAGTTTCACGTTCCACCTCAGTGTACACATTACACTTACCTTCTCCTCGTTCCCTCGCCGCTCTCTCTCTCGCGTGCACAGTTGTAGACGCAATGTGATGTCATCACATCGCGTCTACACAGCCAGTAGGCGGCGTTCAGTGGCGAAGCAAGGAGCTGAACTGTGACAGCTCCTTGCTTCAACCGCGTATGTGTTCAACTCTGGACACAGATCTGGGTTGAAATCGGGACATACCTCCCTCCAACCGGGACCGCAGGACACGTCACCGGAATCGTGAATGTCCCGCGGAAATTGGGACGGTTGGGAGGTATGCGATCTTTCCCGATCCCAATCGCTCAACCCTAGTTGTGGTTTTAGTTGTGACAGGTTCCCTTTAATGGCTAATCATGAGTGCCACATTTTGGGACGGGCCATAAAAGTTTGATTGTTGGGGGTTTGACTTAACTAGCTGAAGGGCCTCCTTTGTTGGTTACAGTTGTGTCGTGTCTGGTATTGCAGCTTATGGAAGATTAGTCCCAACTGATTATGGGTTGTTGGAGGGGAGAGGTAACTCTTAACACCTTTCTCAACTCTTATCTCATAGGTGACCAAAGGACATTTGATATCTAGTATGTCCAATCCCCGTTTTCCTCAAACATGGAACAGATGCCCCTAAACATGGCTGGGTTCTGATAAGTCCCAGTCTGTAGAAAGTTCTTGTTTTGAGAGCCCTATCCATTTACAACTGCTCAAGACAAGCACACTGTCACCACTAGGATGATAAGAGAAAATCTTTACAATTTTTGAATTTTTTTTTTAAATGGTGTCCATCAGATGCCATGTGTTACCATGTGACTCTAAAATTATTTAGATTTGCAAAAATGCTTAACTTCTAATTGTTTACAAATTAAAAGAGGACCCTTCAGCATCTCCATCACCTCCCGTTCTGTTCCAGTAGTGTCTGTTAATAGGCACCGCTCCACTGAGTACAGCACAGTTGCAACTTTTTCTCTGACCCCCACCATTCCCAAGCAATCGGTGCAGTCAGTTTTGGTGTCTGTACTCTATCCTGTCCGGTGGGCAGTTCTAGGCAGGATCAGGAAAGTAGGTGTGATTTAGAGTTCTAATCAGAGACAACTGGTGTCAGAGCTCAGAGTCGTACCCCTTGTCTGTTTCTTCTTGAATCCGCCCACCTGACAGTACTGAGACTAAATAGCACATCAGGAACCAAAACTGACAGCACTGCCTTCTCAGGAATGGTGAGGGCTAGAGAAAACATTCCAACTGTGCTGGAATTAGTGGAAGGATGACTATTAAAAGATACCATGAAGTGGACGTGGACTTGGTGGAGTTGGTGAGAGGTCACCTTTAAGTGACAAATGCAACTCTCCCACCAAATCCACAGAATTGTACTCCGGTCTACTCTATTTGTTCTTTGTAAGACATCGCGCCTTCTTTTACAGCGTGTAAAAGACTTCTGCCATTTGTTCATATTCTCAATGTTTCATCATTGGATCTGTTTCAGCTAAATGCCAGCTATCATAAATCAAGCTAAGAAATGATTCCGCCATAGGGAGTACTAAAAAGTTAACGGATACTTTCTGTTTTTCCTTTTACAGTTACGATGGTTATAAATACGGGTCACTCAATGTTTTGCCAAAGATTTGTCATAAAAATATTTCACAATTTTTATATTTAACCGCTAGAGATCTGATTCGAGTCTTTTCTAGTTCTATAACTTTAAGTCATCACAATCCTGTTGACTGTTCCTGCGAAGGTCCAGATTTGGCCAGAAGTCTCTTACAACGTTCAGCACTAGTCACAAGTCATTCTGGTTCATTAACCCTTTCCCACCACAGCTATTTTTAATTTTTTTACTCTCCACCTTCCAAAAGTTAGGACCTTTTTTATTTTTCCATTGACACAGCTTATTTTTTGCAGGACATATTGTACTTCGTAATGGTATTATTTAATAATCCGTCTGATGCACTGGCAAGCTTCAAAAGATATTCAGATTGGGGGGTGGACTTAGAAAAAAACTGGCATTTTATTATGAGACTCCCACCATATGTAGACTTGAGTAGCTTCCCTACAGGTGTCAACGGAGAAGAACGGTGATCTCAGTCCACAACTGGAGCTGTATGGACTCATAGGTGTGCCGTATGTCTGGAACATTTATTCTGCCTTCCAGTTCGCGTCTGCTCAGCGCTGGGTATGCCATTCTAGGTCTTCTACCTCACCACAAGAATCTGGAGACGGTGGCTCGTAGTGCTTTAAAAAAGGCAAGTGGAAGTTTAATCGGTAACATTCTAAGGACATATGTATCTATTGTGTTTTGTCACATTATAATTGGTGGCTCAATCACAGGCTCCAATGGTGACCCCAGGCATGTGACGTCACAGGAGAGCGCCAAACACCACGAGGAGGCCCTAAAGTGGTAACGGAAAGTGAGAGTGAATGCTTTTTGTATTTTTTACACCTCCCCTGTGCCTCCATCTATTATGCTTTGGGGTGTGAAGAGACGCATTTCTAAAGAAGTCTATGAGAGTGAAGTGTAGAGATAAGAAGGAACTGCTATGGTATGGAGCAACGTAAAGAAGGTGTCCAGATTTGATGAATCACCATCATGTGGATGACTGGATGTGTGTGCTTTACTTTCCTGGAAAAAAAAGATGGCAGCAAGATTCACTTTGGGAAGAAGCCATGTCTGCAAGATACTTTGATCAATGTTCTGCTTGGAAACCTTAGGTCCTGGCATTGAAGATATTACTTTGATACATACCACTTACCTAAAGTTCCATGAGGTTCCAGAAGCTGCCAGGCTTAATTTGTATTGGTACCAGGAATGCCAAGTCCAATGATAAGGGGGGTATCGTCACTCCTTGGGGAGAGACCACCATATAGGTGTGTGGAGACTTATTAAGCCTTTAGCACTCCACTTTGCAAGGGACTATGGGAAGAATATGCAAATCTGTCTTCCATGATGGCTTGCAGCACTGAGGCACCTGACATGCCTAATTACATCATGGAAGACAGATTTGCAAGTCCAATGATGTCATTGACATATGCTAATTATTTCAGGGTCATGTCTAGGAGGCCCAGCACATGGCCATTCCAATTTCTTAAAGCCATATCCCTTTCGGGGTGTGCCCCCTTTTGTGATATGACCAAAAAGTGCACCCTTTTTTGTATTATGACCAGCACATAAACTGCCCACGTTTCCAAGATGTATAATATGACTGGTCACTTGGCAGATACAGGAGCATTCTGTCTGGTCCAGGAGATTCGCTCACTCTTCCAAGATGCTGCCACTTCCCCCTTTTTTGCGGCAGCCTCCCTTACGTTCCGGAAGAGTTACAAAGTATGCAGTTGTCATGCTAATACTGTATAGTTAATAACTAGAGATGAGCGAGTAGTGTTCGATCGAGTAGGTGTTCGATCGAATACTACGGTATTCGAAATACTCGTACTCGATCGAACACTACTAGCTGTTCGAAGTTTAAGGATCGATGCAGAACCAGCATTGATTGGCAGAATGCATAGCATTCTGCCAATCAACGCTGGTTCTTCTCTTACCTTTAGAAGTCTTCTCCATGCAGCTTCCCCGCGGCGTCTTCCAGCTGGAATTCACTCTGCCTAGGCATCCGGCCTAGGCAGAGCCGACTGTGCATGCGCGGGCATGCCCTCGCATGCGCAGTCGGCTCTGCTCAGGCGTCGGGCCGGGCAGACCCGACCGCGCATGCGTAGTCGGCTCTGCCTAGGCCCCGATGCCTAGGCAGAGTGAATTCCAGCCAGAAGAAATGCGGGGGCGCTGCGCCGGGAGAAGACTTCAAGGAGAATCCAGCCCGACCGTCACTAGTGGACTTGGTAAGTATAATTTTATTGAATTTTGTGTACCCCTGAAACGAGCATTTCCCCCCATAGACTATAATGGGGTTCGAAATCCGTTCTAACAGTCGAACAGTGTGCGGCTGTTCGAATCGGATTTCGAACCTCGGACATTTTAGTGTTCGCTCATCTCTATTGATAACGGAATAGAGGAGAGCAACGCAGGAGCAGGGAGGGTATGGAACATATCCCCAACATACATCTGTACATACAAATGCTTGGTGACCGAGTGACTAAAAACACATCTACATAGCTTCCAAAATGGCCGACAATCCTTGCAATTTTTTGCTGTTGTGTCTAATAGGGCTTTTTTGCAGTACATAGTGACAATATAAAAGGAAAGGATATATAAGTTTTATTATTTGTGAGTAGGGGAGATAGCTGAAGGCAGGAAACCCGATTACTCATTGAAACAACGGTAAAAACTTTTATTACATTTGGTGGTTTAATCTGTTTTTCTTACAATATTTAAGCCCTTAAATATCAGTGACTAATGCAAAGACATCTCCTGAACGATGCAAACAGACGCCAATCTTATGTATGGAAGCCGTATAATACAAGTGTGCATGTTACCAAACGGAAGTGAAGATCCTAATTGAATGCCTCTTCCCACACACAATGGTTCCAGCCAAAGGGTCGGGTTTTGGAAGTTCACCATTATGTGGTCAATCAATGGTTTCTCAACAAGAACTCAGAAACCTTTAAATTACATGCAGCGCAGATGCCTCAAACCACGAAAACTGTTAAGGAAAACCACATAAGTATGTGTTGGTTTCCTGAAAACCGGCTTCAAAGCAGAAGTTCACATATGAGAATGAAAATGGCATTCATGTTTGCAGACAGAGGAACCCTCTGCATTCTTTAATGTGATAAAAAAGGTGCGTTAGAAAAACAGCCCCAAATACAGAATCTATTAACAAAGCTAAATCGGACGCAACTTCTAATATAAAAGTAGAGGCAAACAAAGGCAGGGCCATAATTGCAATACACCGACTTACAGTAAGAGGAGGACGCCTCGGATAGAAAGATTCCTATTCCGGGAAATCCCTCATTACAGCAGGAAATCTCATCATTCCCATAGGTCTTTTAAAGGAAAAAAACTTCTTGAAAATCCTTATTTTAGGAGCGGACAGCCATGCATGCCACACACACATACACACGTGGGGACAAAATTGTTGGTCCCCCTCGTTCAATGAAAAAGAAACCCACAAAGGTCACAGAAATAACTTGAATCTGTCCAAAGTAATAATAAATCAAAATTCTATGAAAATGAACAAATGAAAGTCAGACATTGCTTTTCGCTTCAACAGAATTTTTATAGAAATAAACCTCATGACACAGTGTAACGTCTCTGCCTGTTCGGGTCACTTCGCCACTCTCGGCTCGCATGCGGCGGTGCAGGAGGTGTGTGCAGTTTAGTTTCTTGCTTAGAGTTTTTGGTTGCACTGTGTAAACACAGCTCTAGTTCTTTAGTTGAATTTGCACCACACCCGTCTTCTGCCCTTGTCTGCCTCTGTCCATGAAGTAGTTAAATTTGGTCTTGCCCTGTGATTGACAACCTGTCTTCCTGTCAGGTACAGGGCAAGTTCATCCTCCCCTGTTTAGTCTTGGCTCACATTCACACTGGGGCCTGTTATTGCCTCGTGCTTGCTGGCTTTCTCTTGCTGCTTTGTTACTTGCATTCTTTATCTTGATCTTGGCTTTTCCTATTGACTATTCTTTTGGACTTCGATTTGACACCTCATTGCTCGACTGCAACCGCACCCTGGCTAGCTGACCTCCCTTAGTTGTTGTTTGTCTTGTCTGCGTTTTGTGTATCACATATATAGGAAGAGATCGTCTCCAAGTTGCCGCCTATTACGTTGGATAGGGCCTGGCAAGAGGAAGGGACAGTGGGGAGCTTCAGCTTAGGGCTCACTGTCTCTTGTGCCTCTTCCTCCAGGGTTCTCCAGCAGCTACTGCGGTTTGTCATCTCAGCAATTCCCTAACACACAGGCCTGGATAGAAATGATGGTTCCCGTAACTTAATATTTTGCTGCATAACCTTTTGAGGCAATCGCTGCGATCAGACGATTCCTGTAACTGTCAATGAGACTTCTGTACCTCTCAGCAAGTATTTTGGCCTCCTCATGAGCAAACTGCTCCAGTTGTCTCGGGTTTGAAGAGTGCCTTTTCCAGATGGCACATTTCAGCTTCTTCCAAAGATACTCAATAGGATTTAGGTCAGGGCTCATAGAAGGCCACTTCAGAATAGTCCAATGTTTCCTCTTAGCCATTCTTGGGTGTTTTTAGCTGTGTGTTTTGGGTCATTATCCTGTTACAAGACCCATGACCTGTGACTGAGACCAAGCTTTCTGACACTGGGCAGCACACTTCTCTCTAGAATCCCTTGATAGTCTTGAAATTTCATTGTACCCTGCACAGATTCAAGACACCCTGTGCCAGATGCAGCAAAACAGCCCCAAACATAACAGAGCCTCCTTCATGTGTCACAGAAGGAACAGGGTCCTTTTCAAGATAGGCTTCATTTTTCCATCTGTGACCATAGAGCTGATGTGCCTTGCCACAAAGTTGGACTTTTGTCTCATCTGTCCATAGGACATTCTCCCAGAAGAATTGTGGCTTGTCAACATGTAGTTTGGTTATTATTACTTTTGTCAGATTCAAGTTATTTCTATGACCATTGTGGGTTTTTCTTTCATTAAACGAGGGGGACCAACAATTTTGTCCACATGTGTATATATAAATATATAAAGAACTCATCAAGGTTCACACTAGCATTCGGGCAACGTTTGAGCATTCAGTCTTAAATTCCACTTAAAATCAGCAGAGAAAAAAGTCCTGCAAAGAGGACTTTTCTCTCTGTCGATTTCAATATAAAGTTGGCAGAAACCCAATGGACCCCATTATAGCCTATGGGGTCCATGGATTTCCATGTGTAACTGCTTCTTAAGCAGATAGGGTTTTCATCTTTTTGGTTCCCCACATGGACCCAATGGACAGCAACCCGAATGCTAGTGTGAACCTAGCGTGAGACAACTTCTTTAACTCCATTAAGCACATAGACAAATGTATATGCAAATATATTATATGTATACATTACGTACCAATAAATTACTATGTAAAATCATTAAAATATTTTTTAAAAATATATACCATCATACAACAAAAAAGTTATTATAAAAATGACTAAAAGTGGTAAAAAAAAGTAAACAGTAAAAACACATGTAAATAAAATATTTGAATGAATATCTATAAATGTATATGGTTGAGGGGATATCGTCACTCCATAGGGAGAGACCACCATATAGGTGTGTGGAGTCTTATTAAGCCATGAGCGCTCCACTGTGCAAAGGAACATGGGAAGAATATGCAAATCTGACTTCCATGCTGTATTAAAGGATTATCTTATCTTATCTTAATTAGGATGCCAGTGCCTCAAGTATGCACACCAATAGAGGGCGCTGACTGAGAATGTCCAAGTCTAACTTCCATAATGTAATTAGGAAGACAGAGTCTCAGTCAAGCAAACCTATAGAGGGCGCTCCCTTTAACATCATGTCGACCTTCTCAGAGGCCTTTGTTTGCAATGATGTTGGGATTTTACCAGGTACAGTCTCTCATCCAAGGACAGCTGTTTCGATGTGTTGCATCTCATCAGCTTGGCGCAGAGAGGACTGATCTGGCAGAG
Organism: Leptodactylus fuscus; assembly: GCF_031893055.1. Taxonomy (NCBI): domain Eukaryota; kingdom Metazoa; phylum Chordata; class Amphibia; order Anura; family Leptodactylidae; genus Leptodactylus; species Leptodactylus fuscus. Next base: position 30,125,285 of record NC_134265.1, on the reverse strand, counting down.
GTGAGAGGCTTAGACAGGGTTGAGGGGATATCGTCACTCCATAGGGAGAGAACCACCATTTAGGTGTATGGAGTCTTATTAAGCCATGAGAGCTCCACTGTGCAAAGGAACATGTATATGCACATTTGGTCTCACCATGAATGGAACATATGTGTAAATGTTCTGTTATTCTATATACATATTACATACCTGGTGTTAAAAACGAAAATAACATATTTGAAAAATAAAAGAAATAATTTTTTTGCATTTTTGTGAAATTTCAAATGAATCCAACCGCACATATATCTGTACGCTAAACTGGCACCTAAAAAACAGTATAGAAGAGGTGAAAGGAGGTGAAAGGAGGAAGAATAAAATTCTCCTTTTAATATACTGGCAAGCATGGTAGGCTGTATGCTTCACTGCTCCCAGCTTGCCACAGAATTTAGGGAGACCACTGAAAGTGAAGTGTGCCCATGTGACTTTTGCCTACTTTCAGTCCACCTCACTCAGTAAGCACGCCATCCCCTCTGCCAGTGCTACAGCGCCAACAAGTACAGTCATACCTAGATTGCAACTCCAGAAGATAACTGTGACCCCATGGAATTCTGGGCCAATAGGTGACAGCAGTGGAAGGAGTTGGTCCAGTTTGCCATTGGAGTTTTCTCTTGTTGAGCATCAAGTCTAATGGCTATGCGGGTGACAGTGGCATTGACACCTAGAAGAAACAAACTGTCCGCTTCGAGTGTGAAAAAAATTACTTTTGTCAGAATGAATCAGATATGGATCTAAAAGGATTTTCACCCACCTCTGGTTGATGCCTTTGAATAGACTTGTTTCCCTGTATCATGTTTCACTTACTGTACTACTGATGCTGCCTGCTAGTCCTAAATAGCTGGACGTCATCTCTTGTGGTCCCAGTCCATCACATTATTATTGTAGCACTTACAATTTATCAAAACAGGCCAATTTTTATCGTATTTTCTTTTAGCAATACAACTCCATTTGTGAATAAAAAACAAAGTCAAGCACCTTTTCCAAAAAAAAAATATGATTTTAGAACATTTTAAAAGTTAAAATGCGTAAAAGTGAGTGTGAGCGCAGTATATGGTTAAAGTCAGAGTTCATATTCACTACTTACCATTCATTTTTCCATAGACATACACGTCAGTTTCACTTTGGCATAACTTCAGCTGCGTTTGCCCTAAGAGTGTCATACACTATGTTTTACAGATAGGTTCCTAGGAGCCCTGACAGTGTTATACACTATATTTTACAGATAGGTTCCTAGGAGCCCTGACAGTGTTATACACTATGTTTTATAGATAGGTTCCTAGGAGCCCTGACAGTATTCTACACTATGTTTTATAGATAGGTTCCTAGGAGCCCTGACAGTGTTCTACACTATGTATTATAGATAGGTTCCTAGGAGCCCTGACAGTGTTCTACACTATGTTTTATAGATAGGTTCCTAGGAACCCTGACAGTGTTCTACACTATGTTTTATAGATAGGTTCCTAGGAGCCCTGACAGTGTTATACACTATGTTTTACAGATAGGTTCCTAGGAACCCTGACAGTGTTATACACTATGTTTTACAGATAGGTTCCTAGGAGCCCTGACAGTATTCTACACTATGTTTTATAGATAGGTTCCTAGGAGCCCTGACAGTGTTCTACACTATGTATTATAGATAGGTTCCTAGGAGCCCTGACAGTGTTCTACACTATGTATTATAGATAGGTTCCTAGGAGCCCTGACAGTGTTATACACTATGTTTTATAGATAGGTTCCTAGGAGCCCTGACAGTGTTCTACACTATGTTTTATAGATAGGTTCCTAGGAGCCCTGACAGTGTTATACACTATGTTTTATAGATAGGTTCCTAGGAACCCTGACAGTGTTCTACACTATGTATTATAGATAGGTTCCTAGGAGCCCTGACAGTGTTCTACACTATGTTTTATGGATAGGTTCCTAGGAGCCCTGACAGTGTTCTACACTATGTATTATAGATAGGTTCCTAGGAGCCCTGACAGTGTTCTACACTATGTTTTATAGATAGGTTCCTAGGAGCCCTGACAGTGTTCTACACTATGTATTATAGATAGGTTCCTAGGAGCCCTGACAGTGTCATACACTATGTTTTATAGATAGGTTTCTAGGAGCCCTGACAGTGTTCTACACTATGTGTTATAGATAGGTTCCTAGGAGTCCTGACAGTGTTCTACTCTATGTTTTATAGATAGGTTCCTAGGAGCCCTGACAGTGTTATACACTATGTATTATAGATAAGTTCCTAGGAGCCCTGACAGTGTCATACACTATGTTTTGTAGATAGGTTCCTAGGAGCCCTGACAGTGGTATACACTATGTGTTATAGATAGGTTCCTATTAGCCCTGACAGTGTTCTACACTATGTTTTATAGATAGGTTCCTAGGAATCCTGACAGTGTTCTACACTATGTTTTATAGATAGGTTCCTAGAAGCCCTGACAGTGTTCTACTCTATGTTTTATGGATAGGTTCCTAGGAGCCCTGACAGTGTTCTACACTATGTATTATAGATAGGTTCCTAGGAGTCCTGACAGTGTTCTACACTATGTTTTATAGATAGGTTCCTAGAAGCCCTGACAGTGTTCTACTCTATGTTTTATGGATAGGTTCCTAGGAGCCCTGACAGTGTTCTACACTATGTATTATAGATAGGTTCCTAGGAGCCCTGACAGTGTTATACACTATGTATTATAGATAGGTTCCTAGGAGCCCTGACTTACACAGCATTTTTCAATGTGTTTTTGCTGCGTCTTACTCTGCGGTTTTTCTTCCATTTTCTAAATCTACAGGGAAAATGCTTGTATTTCCACAAGTAAAATTGACATGCTGAGTTTTTCAAAAATGCAAGCTTTTCCAGAAAAAAATGTTTTGCCTGCAATGTGTGGATGGGATTATCCAGAATCTCATTCACTTTGCTGGTACTGTAAAATGAGCTTTTTTTTTCTCCTGCAATTTACAGTTCCAGCAAAGTGAATAAGTTTTTATGTTTCTATGGGTCAACAAAGATAAACTTTTTTGTTTTCCTGTGCTATTATTGCTTTTCTAGATCCACATTTATGCTATTCTTTCCACTATACTATGTGGCTATTCTTTTACTTAGTTATGTCCAAATTCCTTACAGCTCCACATCGTGCAGCAGAATGTTCTTTTGTACAATAGCACCTCAATGTGGTGTAAGAGGACCTTAAAGTCCCAGCACTTACAGATCAAAGGATTGCTTGTTCAAGTCCCCTATGAGGACTTACAAATGTTTTTAAAAAAAAGTTTTTAAAATGTATACACATATATATATATTATGTATCAATTCTAATCACTATGTTTGTTTCATTATACATTAATAGGATTGTCTAAGGAGTTAAACTTACCTTAATTCATCTGGTGGATTCTTCATACAGCCTGGTCCTGTTCCCCGGGTCGTGTGATTGGAACCAGCCCTGGTGGCTCTGTCCCATCCCTCCTCTGCGATCCTTCCCTTCCCAAGACCTGGGTGTTAGAACCAGGCCAACCCACACACACACACACACACACACACACACACACACACACACACACACACGAGTCAATTCAACGCCTTTAAACATATTAAAAATTGCTACATCCAAAAATGTCTAGATGCTGCCCATATTCTATTAAAATCTAAAAATATTTATTAAAAAAAAAATATATATCTTATATCTTGAAGGATGATCAAAATGTCATACACGGTATCTAGAAAAACTACAACTTGCCCTGCAAAAATCAAGTCCTTACACAGTCTCATAGATAAAAAGAGTTACAGGTCTCTGAACATGGAGATGCATCAAAGTTTTTAATCCATATATTTTCATTTTTTAAATGTACGAAAACATAAGAAAAGTCATATAGATTTAATATTACCGTGAACATACTGACTGAATAAAGGAACCACAAAGTGAACACAAAACCCCTAAGAAAAGGGACAAATTTCTACCCAGTTCTAATTCTTTTTGCAGCTTCCCAGGTCATTGTATAGAATAGTAAATGGTTCCACTAGAAAGTACAGATTGTCCTGCAAAGAACAAGCCCTTGTATGGGAAAAAAAATTAAAAATGCACATGGTTCATTTCATTTCACCACAATGGATGATAGATAGATAGATAGATATGAGATGGATAAATAGATAGATAAATAGATAGATGATAGATAGATAGATAGATAGATAGATAGATAGATAGATAGATAGATATGAGATGGATAAATAGATAGATAGATAGATAGATAGATAGATGATAGATAGGTAGATAGATAGATAGATAGATAGATAGATAGATAGATAAAAGATTCAGTATATGAGGGATATATAGACACATAAAGCACTGTATAAAAGATGGAAAAAGTAGAGTAACCAATCTGACTCCAGCTGCTCAGTGAAAGCTCTACGCAATTCTTCTTCTGACAAACTCATGAAGCTCAGTGACAAATGTTGGGTTAGATATTGCGTATCACCCTACAACCTCGGTGGTCTTCAGGATTAAACAGGTCTGATGTGGGCACATATTGAGTGTATTATATTCTTTATAAGCTTGCATGCGGTGGAGTATAAACACTTGGAGACTGATAACTAAACAGTATAATTTATTACCTTTTGATATATTATCTTATGCATTAGACTATGCTTGTGGCGGATAGTAGGAAAGACCATAACAATATTATCCATCTGTAATACACAGATACTCCCGAAGGTCCTGAATCAGGTCATTTTCTAACCAACACAAAGATTGGATATGAAGCCGAAAAATATTTTGTTTTCATTGTAACAATTGCTTAAGAATCTGCATATATACAAGCTGGAAACCGAAAACTTGTGTTTATCTACAATGTCTAGGGGCATCATAATACAGTAAATAAACAGCCCGAAGATTGCAAAAATATTTTGTTTTGAAATATTTTTAGGTTTGTTTTTGGTAAATGAAAATAATCATATTACATTAGAAGTATTATAAACTAACTGTATATGTGTCCAGGGAAGGAATGCAATGAAACTTTAACCATTGTTCAACCTTTATATAGGCATACATGGATAAATGATAGATATGGATAAAGAAAAACAGATAGATAGATAGATAGATAGATAGATAGATAGATAATAGATAGATAAGAAAAAAGATTAAAAATTAAGATAGATAAGAGAGATAGATAGATAGATAGATAGATAGATAGATAGATAGATAGATAGATAGATAGGAGATAGATAGATAGATAGATAGATAGATATGAATAAAGATAAAAAGATTATGAATAGATATGGATAAAGAAAGATATAACAGGTGAATGAATGAATGAATGAATGAATGGAAAGATAGATAGATCAATAGATATATAGAGAGAGAGAGAGATAGATAGATAGATAGATAGATAGATAGATAGATAGATAGATAGATAGATAGATATGGGATAGATATATTGATATAATAGATAGCGTCGATAGATGGATAGACAGATAGATAGATAGATAGATAGATAGATAGATAGATAGATAGGAGATAGATAAGAGATAGATAGATAGATAGATAGATAGATAGATAGATAGATAGGAGATAGATAAGAGATAGATAGATAGATAGATAGATAGATAGATAGATAGATAGATAGATAGATAGATAGATATAGATAGGCGATAGATAGATAGATAGATAGATAGATAGATAGAAGATAGATAGATAGGAGATAGATAGATAGATAGGAGATAGATACATAGATAAATAAATAGATAGATAGATAGATAGATAGATAGAAGATAGATAGATAGATAGATAGATAGATAGATATGGCACAGACTGAGGATGTATCTCACAGAAAACAGATGTAACACAATTCAGAACATTAATGAGGAGGACATTCCTTTATCTTGGCTCTACCCAATATCTAGTAGTAAAATAAATGATAAAATCCGAGACATTCCAGAGAAAAATATCAGATTTGTGGAGAAAAAAAATCTTTCTTTTCTCTGACAAACCCCCAGAACCCACAATGAGTTTGCAGTTCTCCAGACTACAAGATCTGAGATTCTAATAATATATTGTGTCATTCTTCTGAACCACAGAGAACTTGGCTGTACGGCGCAGTAATATCGCTGGGTTACTCAACATGATCCAGTTTGTATTATTTTCTGAGTAATCCTATTTTACCATGACATAAAACTGTTTTATGATTTATAGTAAATGATTTTTATTATGTACACAAACATTTTAGATATATCGCAGAGTCAGGACTGATAATCAGGTTAAGTTACACCAGATGCCCTGGCCGCTCCTCGGGATACTGCTTACAGGTCTTAGTCAAGCTATAGAAACTGATCCAGAGTCTGGTGCATTGCCTGTGACTACTGCAACCATTACTTATCATGTAGATGACCATTAGCTTGTTAAAGGGGTTGTCCTGATTTTATGTTCAGTCTCCTTACCTGCTAGGAATGTCTTGGACAATAAAGATAATTACAAAGTGTTCCCCTGAACTGGGTAACCTTTTTTGAGCTAGATTTCCAATTTCCCAAACCTGTGCTTTTTGGGGTACACCACCCCCAATATACTGTGGGGTTTCTGCAGGTAAAAGAACAGGGGAGATGGTGAAAAATAGTAAATAGCTCATACCTTCCCAGTGGGAAAGCCTAACATAGTTATACAAAGAATACCACAACTATATACAAATTGCATCTAAACAGAAGAAATGTACAATCTAGCAGTGTCTATTAGGATGTCTATTAGGTATTCTCCATACCGCATACTGAAGGTCTCTAGGTAGCCCAGCAAATTAACAAAAGGGTGCTACCACTTGTTCAGAGAATGGGACAGATCGATAATCTCTTCTCTTACACATAGAAAAATGAATTTCTGTCTGTCTGTCTGTTCTTTATGTGTGACAAAACGACTGGACCGATCTTCACCAGATTTGGCACACAGATACATCAGGTGTCTGGGAAGGTTTTAGACCGAGTCTCAAATCTCTCGGACGTATCATTCCTAAGATACAGTATTCCCAAAAGAATGATCTGCAATAGCCAACACAAACCTGCAAGTCTTTCACTCATATTCCGACTGCTAAACACATGGTCACTCCACAAACATACAGCATTACTCCAGGTGTATCCAACACTGATATCCAAACTGATGCATCAGAGGATTAGATACACAGCTCAGCACACACCAACACACATCAGAGAATTAGATACACTGCTCAGTACACATATGGAGGATTAGATACACAGCTCAGCACACAGTATCACACATTGGAGGACTAGATACACATCTCAGCACTCACTATCACACATCAGAGGAATAGATACACATCTAAGCATTCACTATCACTACTCAGAGTATTAGATACACAGATCAGCACACACCAACACACATCAGAGAATTAGATACACAGCTCAGCACACACATAGAGGATTAGATACACAGCTCAGCACACTCCAACACACATCAGAGAATTAGATACACAGCTCAGCACACACATAGAGGATTAGATACACATCTCAGCACTCGCTATCACACATCAGAGGATTAGATACAAATCTCAGCACACACGATCACTACTCAGAGTATTAGATACACAGCTCAGTACACAACAACACATAGATTTATGAAGATTGGCTTTATATCGCTAACGCCTCATGTAAGACCAAACATCTGGAGGAAAATCTACGCCAGCTAAGATTTGCTGCTTAATTTAAACATAGCAGGGCAGATGGCTCCGCCCCCAGGGGACTATGGCAAGGGTGGCACATTAAGGAAAAAAAATTCACCCTTTTTTTTGCATAAAAAATGATTTGCGCAAAAAATATTCAACTTTTATGCTTTTTATAACAGAAAAATGGCTTAGGATAAAGTCCCAAGTTGCACAAATGCAGACGAAAAAAACGCTGTGTTTTTCAGTAGCAGCAAAAAAAAAAAGGGTGCAGAAAAGCTGTGTCTTCCAAAACCTTGCATGTCAATTTTACCTTTGGAAATGCTGACATTTTCCCTATAGATTTAATAATGGAAGAAAAACTGCAGAGCAAAAAACAGCAAAAAAACAATGAAAAATGCTGTGTAAGCAATGGCTTGAGACATAGTGTATAACACTGTCAGGGCTCCTAGGAATCTATCTATAAAACATAGTGTATAACACTGTCAGGACTCCTAGGAACCCATCTATAAAACATAGTGTAAAACACTGTCAGGGCTCCTAGGAACCTATTTATAGAACATAGTGTAGAACACTGTCAGGGCTCCTAGGAACCTATCTATAAAACATAGTGTAGAACACTGTCAGGACTCCTAGGAACCTATCTATAAAACATATTGTATAATACTGTCAGGACTCCTAGGAACCTATCTATAAAACATAGTGTATAATACTGTCAGGGCTCCTAGGAACCTCTCTATAAAAGAAAGTGTATAACACTGTCAGGGCTCCTAGGAACCTATCTATAAAACATAGTGTAGAACACTGTCAGGGCCCCTAGGAACCTATCTATAAAACATAGTGTATAACACTGTCAGGGCTCCTAGGAACCTATCTGTAAAACATAGTGTATAACTCTGTCAGGACTCCTAGGAATCTATCTATAAAACATAGTGTAGAACACTGTCAGGGCTCCTAGGAACATATCTATAAAACATAGTGTAGAACACTGTCAGGGCCCCTAGGAACCTGTCTATAAAACATAGTGTAGAACACTGTCAGGGCTCCTAGGAACCTATCTATAAAACATAGTGTAGAACACTGTCAGGGCCCCTAGGAACCTATCTATAATACATAGTGTAGAACACTGTCAGGGCTCCTAGGTACCTATCTAAAAAACATAGTGTAGAACACTGTCAGGGCTCCTAGGAACATATCTATAAAACATAGTGTATAACACTGTCAGGGCTCCTAGGAATCTATCTATAAAACATAGTGCAAAACACTGTCAGGGCTCCTAGGAACCTATCTATAGAACATAGTGTAGAACACTGTCAGGGCTCCTAGGAACCTATCTATAAAACATAGTGTAGAACACTGTCAGGACTCCTAGGAATCTATCTATAAAACATAGTGTATAACACTGTCAGGGCTCCTAAAAATCTATCTATAAAACATAGTGTAAAACACTGTCAGGACTCCTAAGAACCTGTCTATAAAACATAGTGTAGAACACTGTCAGGGCTCCTAGGAACCTATCTATAAAACATAGTGTAGAACACTGTCAGGACTCCTAGGAACCTGTCTATAAAACATATTGTATAATACTGTCAGGACTCCTAGGAACCTATCTATAAAACATAGTGTATGACACTGTCAGGGCTCCTAGGAACCTCTCTATGAAAGAAAGTGTATAACACTGTCAGGGCTCCTAGGAACCTATCTATAAAACATAGTGTAGAACACTGTCAGGGCCCCTAGGAACCTATCTATAAAACATAGTGTAGAACACTGTCAGGGCCCCTAGGAACCTCTCTATAAAACATAGTGTATGACACTGTTAGGGCTCCTAGGAACCTATCTATAAAATATAGTGTAGAACTCTGTCAGGGCCCCTAGGAACCTGTCTATAAAACATAGTGTAGAACACTGTCAGGGCTCCTAGGAACCTATCTATAAAACATAGTGTAGAACACTGTCAGGGCCCCTAGGAACCTATCTATAATACATAGTGTAGACCACTGTCAGGGCTCCTAGGTACCTATCTATAAAACATAGTGTAGAACACTGTCAGGGCTCCTAGGAACATATCTATAAAACATAGTGTAGAACACTGTCAGGGAAAAGCAGCAAAAGGGCAATGAAAAGCAGTGCAGAAAAAAAACATAATGTGTTTCCTCTGCGTTCCGTAACGTGGGGCCTGAGCACTTGTATAGTAGTAGATGTATAAGTAGTTGTCCAAGCTGGATGACCCAATATACTGAGTGGATATTTATGCAAATTTAAACTATGCAGGCGGTATCTTTTTGTGCAGAAATTTATTTTTTTTTACAAATTTTTGTAACTCCACACAAGTTGGGAAGCCTGTCAGCTGTGGGTGACGGTGTGAGCAGAAGCATGGCATCTGTCCTATCCATTGTCGTAGACTACAGTAGGAGCCGAGTCCGTAAATAAACAGCGCGCTCTCATTTACTATCCCAGAGCACTAGATCATTTGGCTGTCATAATAAGCACTTAAGAGGAGGACAGTGAGTCAGATTTGCACTTTCTGTTGTTCCAAATTGTTTGCAGATGTCCATATCATTTGTACTTGCATGTGGGCTTCCTTCCCTCGTCCCAGTTGTGCCACTGGATAATATTATTCCTCAAGCTCATTATTCATTAAATGATGAAAGAATTCGAGCGCTTGTAATCCCCTCGTAGAAAGCAATTGGCTCTCATTTGGTCATGGAACACCCTCCAGGTGGAAATGTCTGTAAAGGCTGAAGACAATGTTTCCACTCTTACGTAAAGGGACAAGCAGAATTCTGTAAAGTCTAGCACATATACAGTGTTGTGCAAAAGTTTTAGGCAGGTGTAGGGTAAACAATTCGGCAACGTAAGAATGATTTCAGAAATAGAAGTGTAAATAGTATATTTTGTTAAATTAAAATGAAGCGAATGAGGAAAACAGAAATGTAAATCTCATCAATATTTGGGGTGACCTTTGCCCTTTGCCTTCCATCACTTCTTCTCGGTACTTGCAGACAGTTTTTGGCAGAACTGGGCAGGGAGGTTGTTCCCACCATCTTGGAGAATTAAGCCCAGATCTTCTGTGGATGTAGATTTGCTCCAATCCTTCTGTCTCTTCATGTCATCCGAGACAGACTGGATAATGATGAGATCAGGGCTATATCTGTGTCCTCCAAAGGGCAAAGGTCACACCAAATATTTCTCTTTTCTTCATTCACTAAAGTTTGTTAACTGGTGAAAATAAACACAATATTAACACTCCTATTTTTTGAGGCACCCACCTAAAACTTTGACACATTTAATGTAATATGTATTCAGTTGCCCTGAAATATACTTAAAGCATATTAAAAAAAATGTCAAAAAGCATTAAAAAAATAAAAAAAATTTAAAAAAAACAGCATTCACCTCACCATTCTGACACCATTCTGTCCCATCTGGTCATCACTTTCTGGTCGTTTCTTGATACACAGGAAATACCAAAAATTAAGGCCCTCCGGACCAATCACTGGCCACAGCAACAATACCCATTAACCAGTAACCTTTCTTGTATGTCAAGATAAGACTTGGGGACTTTAAAAAGTGTCTCTCTGACCTTCCTGGCCGGCCTACAGTTCAGACATCATGAATGCCCAATTTTTTTGGCAGAAATTATAATAAATTTGACCCCGTCAGTGGCCCATCTCTCCATCTCTCCCTCTCGTGATGCTTCCTTTCAGGATAATAGAAAAAAAAGTCAAAAATGTTTGCGCAAAAACTAAACTTGAAGAGGCAACACGGTGCCTCAGTGGTTAGCACTGTAGCATTGCAGCACTGGAGTCCTGGGTTTGAATCCCAGCCAGAACAACGTCTGCAAGGAGTTTGTATGTTCTCCCCATGTTTGCGTGGATTTCCTCCCTATTCCAAAGACATACTGATAGGTAAAAAATTGAACATTGTGAGTAGGGTTGAGCGATCGTGTTCGGAAAAGATCAGATTCCGATAAGCGAATCAAGAAAATTTCTCAATCGCGATCGAAATTCCGAACACGATCTTTTTAGGTGGGATCGAGATCGGTGATTATTTCCCACAATGCTTGGCTACTGGCCAAGCATTGTGGGAAAAGCTAACAATGTTAGCCTTCACACTGAGTGTATACTCCATGCGAAGGCTCCACTGCGGTTCCGTAGCAATGAATGGAAGCAGCCGGCACACAGCCTTAACCCACTGCGTGCCAGCTGCATCCATTAATTCTAATGGGAGACTAGCTAACATCTCTAGTAGCTACTTACCTGCAGACAGGGTCGGACTGGGATGTCTAGGGCCCACCAGTGGAATTGTTTCTAGGGGCCCACCGCCAGGACCCTGCAGATCAGCGGTACCGAGACAGGGCGGTTAAAGGTAATAACATGTTGGGAGCCATGCTACTCACGCACTATACCATGCGCACTACATATACCTACTGCTACAGCCTGTATGGCAAGTGAACAGCATGGCTCCTAGAAATGTTACCATTACCCGTAGCTGAAGTGTCCTGGAAAAGCTGATCTGCAGAGGTCCTGGCTGTTGTATCATCGCAGATGTAATATTGATGGCCTATCCTAAGGACAGACCATCAATATTAGAAAGATGGATACATCCTTTAAAGTGGTTGTCCAGGAATTGGAGCAACTCATGTGGTGGACGGGAGGTGTAAAATAAAAAAACAAATAAATAAAAAAAGAATACTCATCTGTCCTTAGCGGTTAAACGGTTTTGCGGCGGAGAGCATAAAACGCACACCGCCGCACCCGGTCTGACAGCTTTCTGTCTTCTACATGCAGAAGACGGAAAGCTGAGAACGGACTGCCGAACGCTAGTGTGAACCTAGCATCAGCCTAAAGCCCCATGTAGCAAGACAAAGCAAAAAGCGCTGCGGGAAAAACCCCGGCGGCAACACATCAGTTTTTCCTGCAGCGCTTATTGCAGAAACTCCGCAGAGGTTTCCTCTGAGGACTTTGTTTCCTTTAGGGTAAGTTCACGCAGGGATTTCTGGTCAGGATTTTGAGGCCGTATCTGCCTCAAAATCCTGACCAAAAAGATGGCTCCCATTGAAATCAATGGGAGTCGGTCAGTTCTTTTTTTTCCGGGAGCCGGTTTGTTCCGGCTCCCAGAAAAAGAAGCGTGGTGCTCATTCTTCAGGTCGTTTCGCCTCACGATTCAGCCTGAAGACACTCCCTCCTCCCATCTAGGCCCATTTATTGGGCCTAATCTGGAGCAGAGTGCGTGACTGGATGCCGGTGCATCCAGTCGCGGCTACCCGATTTTTGGTCCGGAACCTGAGGCGGCCTCTGCCTCAGGTTCCAGACCAAAAAACCCCGTGTGAACTTAGCCTTATACCTATAGTGAAACTGCAGGTGTTTCTGTAGATGTAAGTGACATGCTGCAATTTCCAAAACCGCAACAGTTTTGGAAATTGCAGTGTGTCCGCCGTGTGTGTTTTTCTGCAATGTGTGGATGGGATTGCACTCACTATATACCTACACACTCAGGCCTGGTTCACATCTGCGTTCAGTAATCCATTCGGGGAGTCCACATGGGGACCCTCCCAAACAAACTACCGAACGCATTAGCAAGCGGTGTGCAGTGAAAGCACACATAGACTATAATGGGGTCCATGTGCTTTCCGTGCAGTGTCTGCATACAACATGCGGACAGAAAAGTACTTTACAATCTACTTTCCTGTCCACATGACTCATGCGGACACCGCGTGGAAAGCACACGGACCCCATTATAGTCTATGGGGTCCTCGTACTTTCACTGCACACCGCTTGCTAATGCGTTTGGTAATCCGTTCGGGGGGAAGGGGGAGGGGGTTCCCATGCAGACTCCCCAAACAGATCACCGAACGCAGATGTGAACCAGGCCTTAAACATATACCATATATACTCACACATATACAATACAATATACACATACAATACTATAGCACATATACATTTATATACATTCATATACCATATAAGTCATATATATACTTGTATGAATACTATATATACACACACACATATATACATACACATTATTATAGCATACAGTATATACTCACACATACCTGTATACAAACATACAGTACTCACACAGTATACAAGACACATGACTTTACACAAATGTACATATATACAATTTTTATAAAGATTTTTATAAATAATTAAAATTTAATTTTAATATAAAAATAAAAAATTAAAAAAAATAATATTAATTTTAAAAATTAAATATTATTTTTTAAAAATTTAATAAAATTTTTTTTTATGTTTAAAATTTTAATTTTTTAAATAATAAATTAAAATTATTTAAACATAAATTTTTTTTTTTAAATTTAAATTGTTACATTAAACTTTTAATTTTTTATTTTTAAAAAATTAACATTTATTTTTATAAAATTACTTTTTACATTAATTTTAAAAAAAATTTAAATACTATTAATATTTTAATTTTTAATAATTTTAGAAATATTTATAAATTAAAATTTTATTATATGGTAAAAATCAAAACTTTAAGTCAGGGCTCGGGGGCCCACCGGGGGATTCCCCGGTACACCGGTGGGCCAGTCCGAGCCTGCCTGCAGAGATGGCTGGTCCAGTGCCCAGTGTTCTTGTTCTTCTTCGCCTCCCAGGTTAGTATTTAAAGAGCTAGGAAGAAGGCAGGGTTTGTGGCTTATGAGAGTGTGGGCAGGTACAGGGCGGGGAGACGTGACATCCCCCCTCCCAGTACCTGCCCACACTCTCCTAACCTGGGAGGCAGGGGGCAGCGAGGCGAAGAAGAACGAGAACACCGGGCACCGGAGCAGCCATCTCTGCAGGTAAGTGGGCACCAGGGGGGACTAAGTAGCCAGAGGATTAAAAAAAAATCGTCTGGCTACTTAGTGATTTAAAAAAAATCGCTACACAGCGTGGATTCTAACAATTAAAGCGTTCAATTGTTAGATTCCATGCTGTATAGTGAATAGGATTGCTTTTAAAATCCGATCTCCGATTAATAAAAAAATCCCATTGACTTGCATTGGGATCGGAATTGGGATCGAGATCGGGTTCGAATGAAAAATGATCGGAAATCGGATTTCAAAATCGATCCTGAAAAGTCAAGATCGGCTCAACCCTAATTGTTAGCCCTATATGGAGCTTGTGCAAAAACATGTACTCCTTCATTCCATGCCTGCCAGAAAACAAGGCCAATATATTGTCTTTTTGATATAGAATAGGGGACCATTCTTCCCAAACAAGAGAAAGCCCAATTAACTCAAAATGTATTAACCAAGTATATGAAAAAGGAAAATGGATTTTCTAAACCCCTTTAAGAGCGAGTCCATGCGGCCAAGTCACGGTTGACCTTGTCGTGTGAACTCTCCCCGAGTAAAGTGAGCGGCGCAATAAGCAGGATATAACAGGAAATAAGGAATCCTTTTTGTGTGTGTGTGTGTGTATCCAGTTAAAGTCCATGGGCTACAATTACTCACAGGTGGAGTCGTCTTAATTTGGGTGATTTCGAGAGGGGGATTAACATAGAGCCATGAGCCATGATCTTAAAGTTCTCCAGGATGGTTTTAAAATAAGAAGTGAAGTAATAAAGTCTGTTTGTAGTTATTGGGCTGTTGTGCTTTTTGTTTTGTAGGTCAACACACTGTCGTCTTATTAATTTTCGTCTGAGCCTATCACGCACAGGCGGTTTCTTCACAGAAGGTTTCAATCACGGCAGTAAGAACAGCAAAATAGAACATCCTGGTCAGCGCGAGGCTCTTGTATAACCCACTGACAGCACTTTCCTTTTTAGTGAACAAACAGAACTTTTTTTTTAGTTCCAGAATCCAAAAATTCCTGCAACAATGTCAACGTGACCCAGGTGATGTGACAGAGACTTGTCTGCTCTTCATCGCATGGGATTGATGTGGATTAGAATCATTGGCTGATATGGGATAGACCCGTTTTCAGCAGCTAATTTTTCACAAATTCTTCGCTAATTCTTGACAAAGATTTTTCATACTTCCAAAAAAAATTTTTTTTTTTTTGGTTTTCATTATTGAAGTCAAAATGGGATCAAAATCCAAATTAATGTCAAGTCCATGTTCTGTCTATGTATATAAAGCTTATATTATGGGTACATAGTGTCGGATTGCTGGGGATCCCACCGCTGGATATGGGGGAGAATGGAGGACCGGAAGCCCCCTTGAGATGCCCCTGTGTGACCGGTGCTGCAGTCACTGTTATGGGGTTGCGGGTGCTGCCACAGATTGTAGTCTCGGAAGGCCCATAAAAGTGCAATGGGGCTCCATTTGCAAAGAAGTTTTTGAGGGACTTACATTCCCCTGTTCTTCTGATCTCTGGGGGACCCAATGTTTGGACCCAGCAATCGGACACTTATCTGGACACTAAATTTTGGGGGCCTAAAAGTTATATAACTTTGTAGTATACTTCCTATATCAATTCTTTGAAAGGGTTGTCTGAAATCAAAGGTAAGGCGTGTATCTATGTGTATCCACAGGATAGGTCAGTGGGGGGTCCAACAGACCCCACGGACTGATATACCCCAAACCACCCACCCCACCCCCCATATAGCGGTCACCAACTAAGAGGAAGATGGGACTCCACGGACTGTTATACCCCAAAACACCCACCCCACCCCACCCCCACCTCCCCATATAGCGGTCACCAACTAAGAGGAAGATGAGACTCCACGGACTGTTATACTCCAAACCGCCCCCCCCCCCCATATAGCGGTCACCAACTAAGAGGAAGATGAGACTCCACGGACTGTTATACCCCAAATCAGCCAACCCCACCCCACCCCCCATACTCTCCCCCTCGAGTCCAACTCCCCCACACACGCACACACTTTACTAGCTTTGGCAATGCCAAATATCCATTCGGACGTGCCAATAAAGCCTATTTGATTTGATTTGATTTGTACCGATCAGCCATATACATGCCATACAATATGAAGGACGTCTACCTCTGTTAAAGTGAGTGGGAGTAAAGCTGCGGTACCTAAACTTACTGAGCTTACAGAGCTACAGTACGGGTAAGTTTTTCAAGTTTTTCTTCATCCGTTTGCCACATTTTTTTATTCATTTTTTGGGGCGTCTGTCTGTTTTTAACATCCCTTTTGCATCAGTTTGTTACCTGTTTTTTACTGAATTTCGTTGTTTTTCTTCCCCCATCCCCCTCAATTCACGTATCGGATTTTAACGTCAGTGAAATGGACACATTAGCAAAAAAAAACTATGTTTGATCTACCGTATTTTTGTTTGATTTTTGAGCCAATGCCGGAAGTAGCTACAATGGGAAAGAGAAATATATAGGAAGTTCTTATACTTCTCTCTTCAGCTCAATCCACTCCCAATTTTGGCTCAAAAAAAATGCAGCAAAATCTTCATTAAAAAAAAAATCTGCATTTCCGTAAAAATTGTTTTCTCCAAATGTACAAAAGTGACATAGATAACAAAAGTATCATGTATATCCCTGTAATACGCCCTGGGAGTGACAATTGAATGGAGAGAGGAAGGACATTCCCTTTAAATACAGACCCTTAGACTCAGATTGGGTCCATCAGCCCAGAAACACTGATAAAATTCAGACATTTCTTAATTTTTAACTAAAATTATTCCCTGAGTTAAAAAATAGACACATGTATGTCCGTTCTTCGCTGTTGTGTGCATGGGGCCTAATAACTATATATATATATATATATATATATATATATATATATATATATATATATATATATATAATACTATACTATAGTGCAGTACAATATAGTACAGTACAGTATAGTATATTATTACAGTATAGCATAGTACAGTACGGTACAGTATAGTACAGTATAGTATAGCACAGTATTATACTGTAGTACAGTACAGTATAGTATAGTATAATATAGTATAGTACAGTATTACAGTAAAGTATAGCACAGTATAGTATACTACAGTACGGTATAGTATAGTACAGTATAGTATAGCACAGTAGTATAGTATAGTACAGTACAGTATAGTATACTACAGCACAGTATAGTAGAGTGCGGTACAATATAGTACAGTATGGTATAGCACAATATTGTAGTACAGTATACTACAGTATAGCATAGTACAGTATAGTATAGCACCGCCCCGCCCCACCCCACCTCTAACCCCCCCCATATAGCAGTCACCAACGAAGAGGAAGATGAGACTCCATGGACTGTTATATTTATCCCAATACACCCGCCCCACCCCACCCCCACCTTCAACCCCCCCATATAGCGGTCACCAACGAAGAGGAAGATGAGACTCCATGGACTGTTATAACCCAAACCACCCCCCCATACCTATACCAATATAGTACAGTATAGTATACCACAGTAGTACAGTACAGTATAGTATAGTACAGTAGAAAAGGATAGTATGGTGTAATATCGTATAGTACAGTATAGTATACTACAGCACAATATAGTATAGTGCGGTACAGTATAGTATACTACAGCATTGTATAGTACAGTACGGTACAGTATAGTACAGTACAGTATAATACAGTATAGTATAGCACAGTATAGAATAGTACAGTATAGTACAGTATAGTATAGCACAGTATTACAGTATAGTATAGTAGTAAAGTATATAGTACAGTATAGTATAGCACAGTAGTATAGTACAGTATAGTAAAGTGCTTAAGTATAGTATAGTACAGCATAGTATACTGCAGTACAGTACAGTATAGCACAGTAGTATAGTATAGTACAGTACAGTAGTAAAGTATAGAATAGTGTAGTACAGTACAGTATAGTATATCACAGTAGTATAGTACAGTATAGTAAAATACTAGCTTTTACCCGTGACTTCGTCTGCGGTGATTTGAGAATTGGGCGGACACAGATATGTGAAACTGTGAGAGTACTTTAAAAATCTGTCTGGTATAGCAAATGTGATATTTTAGATTGCGTACGTAGTAATACAGACAATTTGTTGTTATTTTGAGAAAAAGTTTTTTTTTTATTTCAGCTGGTATATGGTAAAGTTGAAATGTACATACTGTATTCGAGAGCGAGGTATTTTAAGTTAATATACTTCTATGGTAACTAATATGTATATGTATCAGCCCCGGGGGGGGGGGGGGGGTTATAGTTGGTGGGTACCTGCAATCATTTGATTGCAAGTGCCCATAGACGGCAAACCAAGTGTATTGCCGTCTATAGGAGATTGCAGCCATTAGCATCGGGCCTCCGCTTACTTTTACATTCCCAGAGGATGTCGGGGAGGGCCGGGCCGCAGCATCGCTCCACTCCTGCCGCTACAGGAAGCCCGTGGTGGCGGAAAGGTTGCGATCGTGCTCCTCTACCCCTTGCCCCACCGTATACCCAGCGTATAAGACGACCCCCAAGTTTTCTGAGAAGTTTGGGGGGGGGGGGGGAGTCGTGTTATATGCCGAAACACGCAGTGAGGTTGGATGTCATAGTGGCTGGAGGAGCAACTGAGGAACAGGGCACTGCAAGATCCTCGGCAGATAGCAGCTAATGTAATGTTCCGGCTGGCCGCCCGGCTGTGTTGTATGGCTGGGGCGGAGGACACAGGACAAAGAGCAGGGCAGCTTATATATGGAGCAGATGTCCGTAGAAAAATGTGTGCTGCGAACTTACCACTGGGCGTGGAGATCGTGGAAAGCAGGAGGATCGGGGAAAAAGCAGGCCAGGTAAGGTAAATTCGAGGGTCGGGGATGACTGTGGAATGCTGGTGTGCGGCCCAGGCTGTGTGTGCGCTGTAGTGACTAGAGATGAGCGAACACTAAAATGTTCGAGGTTCGAAATTCGATTCGAACAGCCGCTCACTGTTCGAGTGTTCGAATGGGTTTCGAACCCCATTATAGTCTATGGGGAACATAAACTCGTTAAGGGGGAAACCCAAATTCGTGTCTGGAGGGTCACCAAGTCCACTATGACACCCCAGGAAATGATACCAACACCCTGGAATGACACTGGGACAGCAGGGGAAGCATGTCTGGGGGCATAAAAGTCACTTTATTTCATGGAAATCCCTGTCAGTTTGCGATTTTCGCAAGCTAACTTTTCCCCATAGAAATGCATTGGCCAGTGCTGATTGGCCAGAGTACGGAACTCGACCAATCAGCGCTGGCTCTGCTGGAGGAGGCGGAGTCTAAGATCGCTCCACACCAGTCTCCATTCAGGTCCGACCTTGGACTCCGCCTCCTCCGGCAGAGCCAGCGCTGATTGGCCGAAGGCTGGCCAATGCATTCCTATGCGAATGCAGAGACTTAGCAGTGCTGAGTCAGTTTTGCTCAACTACACATCTGATGCACACTCGGCACTGCTACATCAGATGTAGCAATCTGATGTAGCAGAGCCGAGGGTGCACTAGAACCCCTGTGCAAACTCAGTTCACGCTAATAGAATGCATTGGCCAGCGCTGATTGGCCAATGCATTCTATTAGCCCGATGAAGTAGAGCTGAATGTGTGTGCTAAGCACACACATTCAGCACTGCTTCATCACGCCAATACAATGCATTAGCCAGTGCTGATTGGCCAGAGTACGGAATTCGGCCAATCAGCGCTGGCTCTGCTGGAGGAGGCGGAGTCTAAGATCGCTCCACACCAGTCTCCATTCAGGTCCGACCTTAGACTCCGCCTCCTCCAGCAGAGCCAGCGCTGATTGGCCAGAGTACGGAATTCGGCCAATCAGCACTGGCTAATGCATTGTATTGGCGTGATGAAGCAGTGCTGAATGTGTGTGCTTAGCACACACATTCAGCTCTACTTCATCGGGCTAATAGAATGCATTGGCCAATCAGCGCTGGCCAATGCATTCTATTAGCGTGAACTGAGTTTGCACAGGGGTTCTAGTGCACCCTCGGCTCTGCTACATCAGATTGCTACATCTGATGTAGCAGTGCCGAGTGTGCATCAGATGTGTAGTTGAGCAAAACTGACTCAGCACTGCTAAGTCTCTGCATTCGCATAGGAATGCATTGGCCAGCCTTCGGCCAATCAGCGCTGGCTCTGCCGGAGGAGGCGGAGTCTAAGGTCGGACCTGAATGGAGACTGGTGTGGAGCGATCTTAGACTCCGCCTCCTCCAGCAGAGCCAGCGCTGATTGGTCGAGTTCCGTACTCTGGCCAATCAGCGCTGGCCAATGCATTCTATTAGCCCGATGAAGTAGAGCTGAATGTGTGTGCTTAGCACACACATTCAGCTCTACTTCATCAGGCTAATAGAATACATTGGCCAATCAGCGCTGGCCAATGCATTCTATTAGCTTGATGAAGCAGAGTGTGCACAAGGGTTGAAGCGCACCCTCGGCTCTGATGTAGCAGAGCTGAGGGTGCACAAGGGTTCAAGTGCACCCTCGGCTCTCCTACATCAGAGCCGAGGGTGCGCTTGAACCCTTGTGCAGCCTCGGCTCTGCTACATCAGAGCCGAGGGTGCGCTTGAACCCTTGTGCACACTCTGCTTCATCAAGCTAATAGAATGCATTGGCCAGCACTGATTGGCCAGAGTACGGAATTCGGCCAATCAGCGCTGGCCAATGCATCCCTATGGGAAAAAGTTTATCTCACAAAAATCACAATTACACACCCGATAGAGCCCCAAAAAGTTATTTTTAATAACATTCCCCCCTAAATAAAGGTTATCCCTAGCTATCCCTGCCTGTACAGCTATCCCTGTCTCATAGTCACAAAGTTCACATTCTCATATGACCCGGATTTGAAATCCACTATTCGTCTAAAATGGAGGTCAACTGATTTCGGCAGCCAATGACTTTTTCCAATTTTTTTCAATGCCCCCGGTGTCGTAGTTCCTGTCCCACCTCCCCTGCGCTGTTATTGGTGCAAAAAAGGCACCAGGGAAGGTGGGAGGGGAATCGAATTTTGGCGCACTTTACCACGCGGTGTTCGATTCGATTCGAACATGGCGAACACCCTGATATCCGATCGAACATGTGTTCGATAGAACACTGTTCGCTCATCTCTAGTAGTGACGTGTACGCAGGAAGTGTGCATGCGGCCTTCTTAGTGCAATGTAGTTCATCTCACTGCCCAAGCAGTGTCGCGCTGATGTTCAGCAAACATGGCGGTCCCAGAGCGTCGGCTTTGGTAGGCTGCTGAGGTATATTACCGTAACGTGACTGTGTAAGGTCAGCAAATACATGTAAATGTCATTGAGTAGGGTTAGGGATACCCTTGAGGCGACAATAAGGAGTGTGCAGGTAGTTTGTGGCTGGAAATACGAGGAAGTGTGTGTGATTCTACAGCTGGGGTTGGTAGTCCTGCTTTTGCGACTCTCCTGGCAAGAAAGCATGTTGTTTAGTGGCACCCAAAGTAGCCTATGTTTCAATCGCAAGCAAAAACTATGTTTGTGGAAAATTTCACGCAAATCCGTTGAGGCGTTTTAGCGTGATTGAGGAACAAACATCCAAACTCACAAACATCCAAACACACAAACTTTCACAGTAGGATAGTATAGTACAGTACAGTACCGTATAGTATAGTACAGTACAATATAGTATAGTATAGTAGTACAGTATAGTACAGTATAGCATAGCACAGTAGTATAGTACGGTATAGTATAGTACAGCATAGTATAGTATAGTAGTATAGTATAATACAGTATAGCATAGCACAGTAGTATAGTACGGTATAGTATAGTACAGCATAGTATAGTATAGTAGTATAGTATAGTACAGTAAGTATAGTATAGTAGTACAGTACAGTATAGTATAGTACAGTATAGTACAGTATGGTATAGCACAGTAGTATAGTACAGTATAGTATAGTAGTACAGTATAGTACAGTACAGTATAGCATAGCATAGTATTACAGTATAGTATAGTACAGTACAATATAGTATAGCACAGTAGTATAGTATAGTACGGTATAGTATAGTACAGCATAGTATAGTATAGTATAGTAGTACAGTATAGTATAGTACAGTACAGTATAGTATAGTAGTACAGTACAGTATAGTACAGTATATTATAGTACAGTATAGTACAGTATGGTATAGCACAGTAGTATAGTAAAGTATAGTATAGTAGTACAGTATAGTACAGTACAGTACAGTATAGCATAGCATAGTATTACAGTATAGTATAGTACAGTACAATATAGTATAGCACAGTAGTATAGTATAGTACAGTAGAATATAGTATAGTACATTACAGTATAGTAGTACAGTATAGTACAGTATAGTATAGCACAACAGTATAGTATAGTAGTACAGTATAGTATAGTACAGTACAGTATAGTAGTACAGCATAGTATAGTAGTATTGTATTGTATAGTACAGTATTGTATAGTAGTACAGTATAGTGTAGTAGAATAGTACAGTATAGTAATACAGAATAGTGTAGTATCGTATAGCACATTTATATAATATAGTATAGTACAGTACAGTACAGTATAGTAATACAGTATAGTGTAGTATAGTAGTATTGTATAGTATAGTATAGTATAGTACAGTAAAGTACAGTATTTTATAGTAGTACAGCATAGTATAGTAGTATTGTATTGTATAGTACAGTATTGTATAGTAGTACAGTATAGTGTAGTAGAATAGTACAGTATAGTAATACAGCATAGTGTAGTATCGTATAGCACATTTATATAATATAGTATAGTACAGTACAGTACAGTATAGTAATACAGTATAGTGTAGTATAGTAGTATTGTATAGTATAGTATAGTACAGTAAAGTACAGTATTTTATAGTAGTACAGTATAGTATAGTAGAACAGTATAGTACAGTACAGTATAGCATAGCATAGTATTATAGTATAGTATAGTACAGTACAATATAGTATAGCACAGTAGTATAGTATAGTACAGTAAAGTACAGTATTGTATAGTAGTACAGTATAGTATAGTAGAACAGTACAGTATAGTAATATAGTATAGTGTAGTATAGTATAGCACAGTAGTATAATATGGTATAGATAAATAAACAATATACAAAGAACATGAAGTTCAGCAACCCTAATGGATTAGATGCTATGTACATACTATGTACTCCCCCCGTTCGCGCCCGTCATAATACTGCACCCGTAGAACATACTAGCAGAACATACTATACATGTTTGAGAAATTCTACATTTTCAGCTCCTAATTTGGTGTCCACATATTACAGTCAGGTAATTCATCTCCTTCAGCGAGGGCACGGAGCCAATCTGCCATAAGGGATCCTTTACAGAATCCTATAGAGTCATTTGGCAATAAGTCAGTATAAACTATGGTGATGTGCAGATAGGATTATTGTGAGTTTATGAGATGTCGGTATTAATGAGTTGACATAACTTCCATTATGTCACTCCTCTATAATAAAGTGCTTGACCAGTATGGGATACTTAAATCCTTTACTGTACGGCATGAGTACACAGCTACACATCATCTATTCTGTACGACATACCTCCGTACAATCTCTATTCATTCCCTTTTTGCAGTTTTCCTTTTAGTCCATTCACCATATTGTTTACTATGGGTTTATTGGCCGCTACATGACCTGAATGTCTGAGGGACCAGCTAATAATATGTGAGGGCTGCACAGATTTGTTTTCGTGTCCTTCGAATTGGAAACATAATACAAAGACATAGAAAGTAGACGACTTCGGGGTCAAAAAGTAAAATTGCTAAGAGTTCCCTGTGCATAAGGGGAACATTCTAGCTGGGTCACTCTATAGTAGGGTTGAGCGATCAGGATCGGAAAAGATCGGATTCCGATTGACGATTGAGCAAATTTCACGATCGCGATTGGGATTGGCTGGAAAATGATCGGAAATCGTATTTTGAAATCTCAAGATCGGCTCAACCGTAAAAGTGGCTTTTCCCATAGAGAAGCATTGACTAGGGTTGAGTGATCGGGATCGGGAAAGATCGGATCCCAATCGAGCAAATTTTGTGATCGGGATCAGGATTGGCTGGAAAATGATCGGAAATCGTATTTTGAAATCTCAAGATCGGCTCAACCGTAAAAGTGGCTTTTCCCATAGAGAAGCATTGACTAGGGTTGAGTGATCAGGATCGGGAAAGATCGGATTCCGATTGGCGATCGAACTAATTTTGCGATCGGGATCCGGATCAGCTGGAAAATGGAAATCGGATTTTAAAATCGATCCTGAAATCTCAAGATCAGCTCAACCCTACTCTGTAGGTTCAATGGATGAAAAGAGACTGCACGGGAAACACAGAGAGATGGGTGAACCTCATTAGATTTGTTTCATTGAAAGTTTGTGAGGTTCGGCCCTCCGGTACGTTTCAGACTGAACTTCTTTGGATAAAACCAGAAGGCTATTATTATATTCTGGGGCCACTTGTGTGTTTACGAAAAAAAAGGTTAGCTACGCTATAAGGCTGGGGCCCCACATTGCATAAACGCCATGATTTGGGAGAAACTCCTCAGCAAAAAATCTTAAGGCACCTGCAAAGTGGATGAGATTCTGGCTAATGCCATACACACATTACAGAAAAAAATCTGCAGCAGAACTGCAGCGACTGCAAAAACCATAGCTTATTGGTGCTTTTACTGTAGCCCTAACAGAGCCATTATAGGGCAATTGAAGCTATTAGGATCAGTGCTTCAGTTGGGAAGTCTTTTTAGGGGGAACTCTGGAATAATTAACACCTCCCTTCCCCGACCGAACTCTCCCCTCCCTCCAGACCGACCTCTTTCCCCAAAGACCCCTCCCACCTGCCCACAATATTATGCCCCATAGTGGCCCCTGCACAAAGTATTATGCCCCATAGTGACCCTGCACACAGTATTATGCCCCATAGTGGCCCCTGCACACAGTATTGTACCCCATAGTGACCCTGCACACAGTATTATGCCCCATAGTGGCCCCTACACACAGTATTATGCCCCATAGTGGCCCCTGCACACAGTATTGTACCCCATAGTGGTCCCTGCACACAGTATTATACCCCATAGTGACCCTGCACACAGTATTATGCCCCATAGTGGCCCCTGCACACAGTATTATGCCCCATAGTGACCTCTGCACACAGTATTATACCCCATAGTGGCCCCTACACACAGTATTATGCCCCATAGTGACCTCTGCACACAGTATTATACCCCATAGTGGCCCCTACACACAGTATTATGCCCCATAGTGACCTCTGCACACAGTATTATACCCCATAGTGTCCCCTGCACACAGTATTATACCCCATAGTGGCCCCTACACACAGTAGTATGCTCCATAGTGTCCCCTGCACACAGTATTATACCCCATAGTGGCCCCTACACACAGTATTATCCCCCATAGTGGCCCCTGCACACAGTATTATGTCCCATAGTGGCCCCTACACACACTATTATTATCCTTAGCAGAGCTTCACCATTCACCTGATGCTTACAGGCCTCAGTGGTGACCCTGGGCACATGACATCATAGGTGAGCACCCGATGCAACAACGAAGAACACAGAGTGCCAGACACCACGAGGAGGCCATATTTATTTTTATTTTTTTTTGTCGCCTCCCACTACCATACTATGGGTTCTGAAGAGCCCCCAGAGCCTTATAATTCCCCATCCATCTGGACGAAACCCCCACCAATATCAAACTGATGTCCTATCCTAAGTATAGGTCATTTATTTTTGGTCTTGCATTGCAATAACAAAAGGTAGATCAACAGGTTTTAACTTTTGGAAGGGTACGGGGTCCTTTAATATTCCGTGATGATACTTTATGACTCTTGGATGGCTTTGCACTAAAACATGGCATCGAGCAATAAACAACTGGGAAGGAATTATTCTGGTAATCTGTCTGGAATTTCGGGAAATAAAAACTGTAAAGTTCCTCTATTTCTGTGGCCCATCAAGATGCTGCTTTGTATTTATGTTACAAAATAGAAGAATGAGGCAAATTCTGCCTTTCCAATGAAGGCAGAAGAAATGTGTTAAAGTAATATATTAACTGTGACATCTCACTGTAAACTAAGATTTGGCATGTAATAACCGAGCCGCGATAAGTTCACGTGTTTGCTTATATAACTCAATGTTTTCAAGAGCAACCTCTGCAACCGCGGTGAGATCAGGGTGCGCGTAATACGTCACCTATTGCCCTCATTTCATAAAATGGGAGGTTTCGTTGGTCTTATGTAACAGGCTGTAAGTTACTTAATGAAATCTTTAGTATTGCTATTTATATGACCTCCATCTGATATACTGGACTTATTACGACCATGTGTGCAACATGTGTGTTGCCTCGGTGGTAGCACACACTTCATCCCATCACTTTATAGCACATACACGGTCTTGTTTAGTCACAGAATACGGAAATATTTTAATGTGAATGATACTTCATGAATCTTCTGAGACGTCACGAAAGCCAGTTCATATTCGCTACAATCGTCTTGTCAAAAATCTACAAACTTGACTAAGGAACCAAACACTTAAGTCATTTCGCTTGGGCATGACCTTGTGAGATGTTTGGGAAAATTTATCAATCCTTTTTTGGGCTTATTTAACTGAAGTTTGAAAATTTTTACACAATTCAATCCACATTGAGTGGGAAAATAGGCATGGTAAGACTTTTTGGGCCGGTGCTTGCCAGATTTAGGCGTCTTAAAAATGTTGCAATCTCCCTCCAGGAATGAGGTGGTGCTTGAAGCGGAGAAAAATCTAAAAAAGGAAGTGTTGAGCAACATTCACACAAGAGAATAAGACTCTATGACGTCCAGTTTTTTTTCTTTCTTTAACGGACATCACACAGCAGCATTTAGTACATGTCCAATTTTTGGCTGTTTTCACGAATGTCTCCATACATTCAATGCCGTGAAAAATCCTTGTTTTACATGGGCATTTTGCAATTTGGTTGTCTGAATGTAGCCTTAGACTTAAAGATTCACCAAATTTATCAACCTTTTGGTGACAGTAGATTATCTACATTGAGACAACCAAATTGCAAAATGCCCATGAAAAACATAAATTTTTGATGGGTTTGAATTTCATAGATAGGTACCTGGGAGCCCTGACAGTGTTGTACACTATGTTTTATAAATAGGTTCCTAGGAGCCCTGACAGTATTATACACTATGTTTTATAAATAGGTTCCTTGGAGCCCTGACAGTGTTCTACACTATGTTTTATAAATAGGTTCCTTGGAGCCCTGACAGTGTTATACACTATGTTTTATAGATAGGTTCCTTGGAGCCCTGACAGTGTTCTACAATATGTTTTATAGACAGGTTCCTAGGAGCCCTGACAGTGTTCTGCACTATGTTTTATAGATAGAGTCCTAGGAGTCCTGACAGTGTTCTACACTATGTTTTATAGATGGGTTCCTAGGAGTCCTGACAGTGTTATACACTAGTTTTTATAGATAGGTTCCTAGTAGCTCTGACAGTGTTCTACACTGTTTTATAGATAGGTTCCTAGGAGCCCTGACAGTGTCCTATGCTATGTTATATACAGTAGATAAGTTCCTAGAAGCACTGACAGTATTCTACACTATGTTTTATAGATAGGTTCCTAGGAGCCCTGACAGTGAAATACACTATGAATTATAGATAGGTTCCTAGGAGCCCTGACATGTTATATAGATAAGTTCCTAGGAGCCCTGACAGTGTTATACACTATGTTTTATAGATAGGTTCCTTGGAGCCCTGACAGTGTTATACACTATGTTTTAAAGATAGGTTCCTAGTAGCTCTGACAGTGTTCTACTCTGTTTTATAGATAGGTTCCTAGGAGCCCTGACAATGTCCTATGCTATGTTATATACAGTAGATAAGTTCCTAGGAGCACTGACAGTATTCTACACTATGTTTTATAGATAGGTTCCTAGGAGCCCTGACAGTGTCCTATGCTATGTTATATACAGTAGATAAGTTCCTAGGAGCACTGACAGTATTCTACACTATGTTTTATAGATAGGTTCCTAGGAGCACTGACAGTATTCTACACTATGTTTTATAGATAGGTTCCTAGGAGCACTGACAGTATTCTACACTATGTTTTATAGATAGGTTCCTAGGAGCCCTGACAGTGAAATACACTATGTATTATGGATAAGTTCCTAGGAGCCTTGACATATGTTATATAGATAAGTTCCTAGGAGCCCTGACAGTGTTATACACTATGTTTTATAAATAGGTTCCTTGGAGCCCTGACAGTGTTCTACAATATGTTTTACAGACAGGTTCCTAGGAGCCCTGACAGTGTTCTACACTATGTTTTATAAATAGGTTCCTTGGAGCCCTGACAGTGTTATACACTATGTTTTATAAATAGGTTCCTTGGAGCCCTGACAGTGTTCTACAATATGTTTTATAGATAGGTTCCTAGGAGCCCTGACAGTGTTCTACACTATGTTTTATAAATAGGTTCCTTGGAGCCCTGACAGTGTTATACACTATGTTTTATAAATAGGTTCCTTGGAGCCCTGACAGTGTTCTACAATATGTTTTATAGACAGGTTCCTAGGAGCCCTGACAGTGTTCTGCACTATGTTTTATAGATAGGTTCCTAGGAGTCCTGACAGTGTTCTACACTATGTTTTATAGATGGGTTCCTAGGAGTCCTGACAGTGTTATACACTAGTTTTTATAGATAGGTTCCTAGTAGCTCTGACAGTGTTCTACACTGTTTTATAGATAGGTTCCTAGGAGCCCTGACAGTGTCCTATGCTATGTTATATACAGTAGATAAGTTCCTAGAAGCACTGACAGTATTCTACACTATGTTTTATAGATAGGTTCCTAGGAGCCCTGACAGTGAAATACACTATGTATTATAGATAGGTTCCTAGGAGCTCTGACAGTGTTATACACTATGTTTTATAGATAGGTTCCTTGGAGCCCTGACAGTGTTATACACTATGTTATATAGATAGGTTCCTTGGAGCCCTGACAGTGTTATACACTATGTTATATACATAGGTTCCTAGGAGCCCTGACAGTGTTATACACTATGTTTTATAAATAGGTTCCTTGGAGCCCTGACAGTGTTATACACTATGTTTTATAAATAGGTTCCTTGGAGCCCTGACAGTGTTCTACAATATGTTTTATAGACAGGTTCCTAGGAGCCCTGACAGTGTTCTGCACTATGTTTTATAGATAGGTTCCTAGGAGTCCTGACAGTGTTCTACACTATGTTTTATAGATGGGTTCCTAGGAGTCCTGACAGTGTTATACACTAGTTTTTATAGATAGGTTCCTAGTAGCTCTGACAGTGTTCTACACTGTTTTATAGATAGGTTCCTAGGAGCCCTGACAGTGTCCTATGCTATGTTATATACAGTAGATAAGTTCCTAGAAGCACTGACAGTATTCTACACTATGTTTTATAGATAGGTTCCTAGGAGCCCTGACAGTGAAATACACTATGTATTATAGATAGGTTCCTAGGAGCCCTGACAGTGTTATACACTATGTTTTATAGATAGGTTCCTTGGAGCCCTGACAGTGTTATACACTATGTTATATAGATAGGTTCCTTGGAGCCCTGACAGTGTTATACACTATGTTATATACATAGGTTCCTAGGAGCCCTGACAGTGTTATACACTATGTTTTATAAATAGGTTCCTTGGAGCCCTGACAGTGTTCTACACTATGTTTTAAAGATAGGTTCCTAGTAGCTCTGACAGTGTTCTACTCTGTTTTATAGATAGGTTC
Source organism: Leptodactylus fuscus (assembly GCF_031893055.1). Lineage (NCBI taxonomy): Eukaryota > Metazoa > Chordata > Amphibia > Anura > Leptodactylidae > Leptodactylus > Leptodactylus fuscus. The sequence goes on along the minus strand of NC_134265.1, from coordinate 30,095,007 downwards.
CTAGGAGCCCTGACAATGTCCTATGCTATGTTATATACAGTAGATAAGTTCCTAGGAGCACTGACAGTATTCTACACTATGTTTTATAGATAGGTTCCTAGGAGCCCTGACAGTGTCCTATGCTATGTTATATACAGTAGATAAGTTCCTAGGAGCACTGACAGTATTCTACACTATGTTTTATAGATAGGTTCCTAGGAGCACTGACAGTATTCTACACTATGTTTTATAGATAAGTTCCTAGGAGCCCTGACATATGTTATATAGATAAGTTCCTAGGAGCCCTGACAGTGTTATACACTATGTTTTATAGATAGGTTCCTAGGAGCCTTGACAGTGTTATACACTATGTTTTAAAAATAGGTTCCTTGGAGCCCTGACAGTGTTCTACACTATGTTTTATAGATAGGTTCCTAGTAGCTTTGACAGTGTTCTACACTGTTTTATAGATAGGTTCCTAGGAGCCCTGACAATGTCCTATGCTATGTTACATACAGTAGATAAGTTCCTAGGAGCACTGACAGTATTCTACACTATGTTTTATAGATAGGTTCCTAGGAGCCCTGACAGTGTCCTATGCTATGTTATATACAGTAGATAAGTTCCTAGGAGCACTGACAGTCTTCTACAATATGATTTATAGATAGGTTCCTAAGAGCCCTGACAGTGTTATACACTATGTTTTATAGATAGGTTCCTAGGAGCCCTGATAGTATTCTACACTATGTTTTATAGATAGGTTCCTAGGAGTCCTGACAGTGTCCTATGCTATGTTACATACAGTAGATATGTTCCTAGGAGCACTGACAGTATTCTACACTATGTTTTATAGATAGGTTCCTAGGAGCCCTGACAGTGTCCTATGCTATGTTATATACAGTAGATAAGTTCCTAGGAGCACTGACAGTATTCTACACTATGTTTTATAGATAGGTTCCTAGGAGCCCTGACAGTGTCCTATGCTATGTTATATAGATAAGTTCCTAGGAGCCCTGACAGTGTTATACACTATGTTTTATAGATAGGTTCCTAGGAGCCCTGATAGTATTCTACACTATGTTTTATAGATAGGTTCCTAGGAGTCCTGACAGTGTCCTAAGCTATGTTATATAGATAAGTTCCTAGGAGCCCTGACAGTGTTCTACACTATGTTTTATAGATAGGTTCCTAGGAGCCCTGACAGTGTCCTATGCTATGTTATATACAGTAGATAAGTTCCTAGGAGCACTGACAGTATTCTACACTATGTTTTATAGATAGGTTCCTAGGAGCACTGACAGTGTTATACACTATGTTTTATAGATAGGTTCCTAGGAGCCCTGATAGTATTCTACACTATGTTTTATAGATAGGTTCCTAGGAGTCCTGACAGTGTCCTATGCTATGTTACATACAGTAGATATGTTCCTAGGAGCACTGACAGTATTCTACACTATGTTTTATAGATAGGTTCCTAGGAGCCCTGACAGTGTCCTATGCTATGTTATATACAGTAGATAAGTTCCTAGGAGCACTGACAGTATTCTACACTATGTTTTATAGATAGGTTCCTAGGAGCCCTGACAGTGTCCTATGCTATGTTATATAGATAAGTTCCTAGGAGCCCTGACAGTGTTATACACTATGTTTTATAGATAGGTTCCTAGGAGCCCTGATAGTATTCTACACTATGTTTTATAGATAGGTTCCTAGGAGTCCTGACAGTGTCCTAAGCTATGTTATATAGATAAGTTCCTAGGAGCCCTGACAGTGTTCTACACTATGTTTTATAGATAGGTTCCTAGGAGCACTGACAGTGTTATACACTATGTTTTATAGATAGGTTCCTAGGAGCCCTGACAGTGTTATACACTATGTTATATAGATAAGTTCCTAGGAGCCCTGACAGTGTTATACACTATGTTATATAGATAAGTTCCTAGGAGCCCTGACAGTATTCTACACTATGTTTTAAGCCCCAAGACTATTCTATGCTATATTTTATAGATAGGTTTCTAGTAGTGCCAAGAGTGTTCTAAGAGTGATTTGTACCCAACATGTTCGACCAAACGAATAAGGGGCCCAGCCAGTCAAACCCCAAACAAAATAACACCTGAGGGGTTTGTCCATCTCTACTCTTTACTGATATTTGTTCTTCTAAAATTACCCATAAATTAGTCTTCCAGGATTGCCTGTTTTTGGTATGGGCTGCTTATAAAAGACCTTTTACCACCTGTACTAACTCCAAGTCATTGCATCCATCGATAGGTGTCACTCCACTGGTTCTGGCACAGTCTGAATTTTTTCATTAGACCTCACTTTTCCTGTTCGGTCAGTGTTGTTGGCTTCAGTATAACTTTGCCATCTACTTTCAGGTGGGTCATTTATGTCATTCCATTCTAGCCCAGGATTGCCCACCAGACAGCCTAACTGTCCTGAAACTAGAAGAAAATATTGCCTGGGAATGGTGGCCACTAGAGAAAAAATTCTAGCTGTTTCAGAATATTGGAGCTGTACCTATTAAAGGATGTAAAGAGTTGGAGTTCATCGAGGTGGTGAAAGGTCCTCTTTAACCACTCCTTAGAAATAGTATGTCTACCAACATAGATCATACTACTCCCATTAGGAGACAGCTGTTTGACATAACCATAAGAAACTTGGCAGCTATACCTTTACAGAAAGCAATAATACATAATATCCAGACACGCAATGTTCTAATACAATTTCAGATATAAAAAGAAACAAATGATGACATGATCTCTACGGTTGCCTTTGGCAGCTGCTTATCGGACTTGAAATCCTGCCCTATACTGGTAATTCATTTATATTCACAATACTAATTCATTTATACAACAATGCTGAGTAAGTCGGCACGGATTATAAGAAAAAAAAATTTGATTAGTCTTATTAATGAAGTTATATGGAGATGTAACAAGAAATAGGACACCTTATTCTGCTATCTCCTATCTTATAATACAATTAATGAGAGGACAGAACGATACACACACATTATCTACAAAGGCTTGAACAAATTGTTCTGAACGAAGGATCCAAAGGTTCCTTAAACTTTGTAGTTTATTAAGAAAATAATTGATAGTACAAAATGGTGAAATAAGACCAAAGAGACCAAAATATATTACTCCAAAAGAAGAGAAGGGTAAAAATCGAAAGGTACAGGATGAGCATGACATTGCCTATACATTGCATGGAGAGTAGCTTAATGTCCTCCTAAATGTGCAGCATTATATACTGCTAAAAAGGCAACAGTGTGGAGTCTGCTGTAGCCCTTTCTGTGCCACGCCACCAGTTGATCGGCCCAGTCCAGTTTATTATTGAGGAGCACAACCAGATACTTATATCTCTTGACTATCTCAATGCATGTCCCTTGGATCTCTATCGGGATCGGAGCACTTCTCTGCTTAGTAAAGTCCACCACCATCTCCTTGGTCTTCCCAGCATTAATCCTGAGGTGGATCCGCTGACATCAGTCCACAAAATCCCGTCGCTGTCCGCTTCCTGCTCTATTCTCTGTGTATCAGCTGTTACTTGACGCCCCAGGTCAATTGGTCCTTCACAAAGAAACCCACCATAAGCCATCATGCATCATGACTGTGACTGTGTGTAATTTACTCTAAACAAAACACGGTTCCGTTCAGTTTTTGCAGTACATGTGTCATCAGAATCAGAACTGTATGTCCACAAAAATGGTCAGTATTGTATCAATTTTTCATCTGAATTTGCAAATCTGGAAAAAAATCCCTGTTGGTAGTCTGGTAACTGTTCCACCAATACAGACGTCATATGGATGTTTTGTGGCAGATTTTGGATTACAGTGAATCAGTATCTTTTTGGATTTTTCCTGCATTGTATCGCTCAAGACAGTAGCTGACATTTTACAGATAAGAAGGAGACAAAGAAGAAGGATCACATGATCTTGATTGGTGGCCTAGTAGGCTTTCCCATAAACCCTCACAGGTAGTCCTCCCACTAGCACAGCCTATTATGAGGGACTATAGGTGAGAGTCACTCATGATGGATAAGTTATAGCTACAGTGTTGGCCAAACGTATTGGCACCCCTGCAATTCTGTTAGATAATACTCATTCTGTTCCAGAAAATGATTGCAATCACAAATTCTTTGGTATTATTATCTTAATTTAATTTATCTTCAATGGAAAACCACAAAAAAGAATTGTCAAAAAGCCAAATTGGATATAATTCCACAGCAAACATAAAAAGGGGTGGACAAAATGTATTGGCACTGTTTGAAAAATCATGTGATGCTTCTCTAATTTGTGTAATTAACAGCACCTGTTACTTACCTGAGGCACCTAACAGGTGGTGGCAATAACTAAATCACACTTGCAGCCAGTTGAAATGGATTAAAGTTGACTCAACCTCTGTCCTGTGTCCTTGTGTGTACCACATTGAGCATGAAGAAAAGAAAAAAGACCAAAGAACTGTCTGAGGACTTGAGAAGCAAAATTGTGAGGAAGCATGAGCAATCTCAAGGCTACAAGTCCATGTCCAAAGACCTGAATGTTCCTGTGTCTACCGTGCGCAGTGTCATCAAGAAGTTTAAAGCCCATGGCACTGTGGCTAACCTCCCTAGATGTGGACGGAAAAGAAAAATTGATGAGAGATTTCAACACAAGATTGTGCGGATGGTGGATAAAGAACCTCGACTAAAATCCAAACAAGTTCAAGCTGCCCTGCAGTCCGAGGGTACAACAGTGTCAACCTATACTATCCGTCGGCGTCTGAATGAAAAGGGACTATATGGTAGGATACCCAGGAAGACCCCACTTCTTACCCAGAGACATAAAAAAGCCAGGCTGGAGTTTGCCAAAACTTACCTGAGAAAGCCAAAAACGTTTTGGAAGAATGTTCTCTGGTCAGATGAGACAAAAGTAGGAAAAGGCATCAACATAGAGTTTACAGGAAAAAAAGAAAAAAAGAGGCCTTCAAAGAAAAGAACACGGTCCCTACAGTCAGACATGGAGGAGGTTCCCTGATGTTTTGGGGTTGCTTTGCTGCCTCTGGCACTGGACTGCTTGACCGTGTGCATGGCATTATGAAGTCTGAAGACGACCAACACATTGTGCAGCATAATGTAGGGCCCAGTGTGAGAAAGCTGGGTCTCCCTCAGAGGTCAGGGGTCTTCCAGCAGGACAATGACCCAAAACACACTTCAGGTCAGCACTAGAAAATGGTTTGAGAGAAAGCACTGGAGACTTGTAAAGTGGCAGCAATGAGTCCAGCCCTGAATCCCATAGAACACCTGTGGGGGAGGAGAGATCTCTTGGTGGCAGTTTGGAGAAGGCCCCCTTCACATCTCAGAGACCTGGAGCAGTTTGTCAAAGAAGAATGGTCTAAAATTCCAGCAGAGCCTTGTAAGAAACTCATTGCTGGTTACCGGAAGCGGTTGTGCGCAGTTATTGTGTCTAAAGGTTGTGCTACCAAGTATTAGGCTGAGGGTGCCTATACTTTTGTCCGGCCCATTTTTGGAGTTTTGTGTAAAATGATCAATGATTTGACTTTTTTTTCATTCTCTTTTGTGTTTTTTCATTGCAAGCAAAATAAATGAAGATATTACCAAAGAGTTTGTGCTTGCATTCATTTTCTGGAAGAAACTGAGTATTATCTGACAGAATTGCAGGGGTGCCAATACTTTTGGCCAACACTGTATATAGGCTGCTGACACTATATCATTACTAAGGCCTTCTTGGTGTTTAGAAGCTTGAAAGGGGTTGGATACAGTCCTAATAGAAAGTAGAGTGTCATGCGCGACTTTTTAAGGCAATGGGTGCCGAATAGAATCTGGTGACCAATTCAATTGAACCGGACTCAATAGAATTTTCAGGAAAATTGGTTAATCTCTAGGCTATGTATTAATAATTAACATATTTTATGGAAAAAAAGATAGCTGGAGAGTATTGATCCAGCACCAACTATAATAATACAAATGAAAGCAACATGTTTGTCTTTATCTAATTCTACTATAGGACACAATGGAAGGTTTTCTGTCCAAAACCAAATGGAAAACAAAATAGCGAAGCAAACCTGATCTATTCCGTTTCAGTCTTTGATCTACATTCAAATATGGAAAAAACGAATACGTCAGAGGTGCAGCAGACAAAGGGGTTCTAGTCAGAATGACAACAAATACATAGAATTATTAAAATTATGTTGCAAAATAGGAATGGCCTTATAAATGCAACGAGTCAAAGACTGACATTTAAAGCTAATTTCAACCTTCTTAGAACTTGGGACGCTTTCCATGTCTTGATCAGTAAAACTGCATTCTCCAAAAATAAGAATTAATAATATAATATGTATTAAAGCTTCTTTGAGATCTCCATCCAAAATTGCATTGAAAAGTCATCTTCTATGGGGATGGTCTTTTCAAACAAGCCATTTAAAGCTTACCCGTGGCTAAGGCAAAATTTGAAGCTCCAAGGCCCCATTGCAAAAGCTGTAATGAGCCCCCCACTTACCATATGCTATCTATGACAGTGGGGTGTTTTTATGTTGTATTGAGTCCTTTTGGCACCATCATGCCCTGAGGGCCTGGTAGCAATTGCTACCTCTACATAGTTTAGCCCCTGGCTGTAGCCAAAGGATGTAGTAATGATAGTAAATATATTTATCATGGTGCTGATATTGATTATATTTTAGGTTTTTCACAGTAACCCCCTTTTGACTTCATGACATCTTTGTACATTCTTGGCATTCTCTCAATCTGCTTCATGAGGTTGTCACCTGGAATGTTCTTCCAAGAGTCATGAAGGAGTTCTGAGAGGTGTTGAACACTTTTTCTTCACTCTGTGGTTCAACTTATCACAAACCATCTCAACTGGATTTGGGTCAGGCAGTGTCACCAGCAAAGCAACAACTCACCATCTTCCTCCTCCGTTCTTCATGATGGGAAGCGCACGTGTAGAAAAAAAAATACTCAACTTTTCTGAACCTCACAAAAACATGGTGGTTAGAACCAAGAACCTTACATTTTGAACAAAGTACAGATTTCTACTGATCTAATGTCTAATGTGGTTTCTTGTCCCAATTCCTTTCTTGCTGTTCCTCAATCATAGAGGCCTGCTTTTTGTGCTCTTCTCTGATTTCTATGACGCATTAACCGCTGTTAATTTGTGGTTTCTGGGACTGGTAGCTCTAGTCAATGTATTCTCTGCAGCAGTGGTAACTTTTGGTCTTCCTCTCTCGGAGTGGTCCTCATGAGAGCCAGTTTCATCATAGCATCTGATGGTTTTCATGACTTCAATTGAGAATACTTTGAAAGTTCTTAAAATTTTCCAGATTGACCTTCAGATCTTAAAGTAATGTTGAACTGTCATTTCTCTTTACTTAGTTCTGTGGTTTTTGTATAAATGTGGATTAGAACAGTAGCTGAATACCAACCGATGGTCACAAACACATTGGGAAAGCAAGAAATTCCCCAAATTAACTCTTGACACATCATAACTGTTAATTGAAACCATGCCAGGTGACTACCCCCTGAAGCTGATTGAGGGAATGCCAAGAATGTACAAAGCTGTCATCAAACCAAAATGGGCTCTACTTTGAACAGTCTAAAATATAAACCATATTGTGTTTGGTTTAACACTTTTTGTTTACCACTTATTCCATGTGTGTTTCTTCATAGTTTTGATAGTTTAAGTCCAAATTTTTTTAAAAAAATGTAGAAATGGCATATTGAAAAGGTTGAATGCACAAATAAGAAATAGATATCAAACATAAACGTAATAAAATGATGCATCGAGCATTTAGGGAACCTCCATAAATAAGCAATAATCCCACAAAAATAATGTGATATTACACGTATGAAATATAGTACTATGGAACAAACCATTCTGAAGCAGTCTGAGGGGGTAGAAGAAGCCATGACATGAGACCCCGCAGCGCTCCTTACTACTTAGCCCTCATTTACATATTGTGCAGGTACGCTCAATGAGACAGTTCTCTGGTGAAAAAAAATAGTCAAAATCCTTGGGTTTGCAACTATTTGAATTCCAGTTGTGACATAAAATTGTTGACACTGGCATTTTTGCACTATCCGTGGCACGTTCTTAAAAAGGAGCTGTGATGTGGGTGCCAGTCCCTCCAATTATATTATCATAAGAAACATCAAACCAGATGTATTATCATTTACACCAGAAATCTAGCATAAATGATGCTGCAAATGGTCAGTTTTTCATAGGAGGAGCCAATTTACCTATTTTTGACATGTAGAAGGAAGCTATACTCACACAAACACCAAACTCCATACACACTCCAACTCCAGAATATCTCTTCTTTAGCAGAGTTGAGGTGCTGTTACATGGCATACATGGTATGGTCTGTCCTGCAGCGGTAATTTTAAAGGGATCATGTTTGAACTTGTAGCTTAAACTAACTGAAGTGTTTTACCCAATATGTTGCTTTATTGACTAGGTTACAGACCACCTCTCAGGTCCATCTGATGAGTCCATGATCCTGGCCATCTATAGTTTCTTCTCTCTCTATCTCTCTCTCTCTCTCTCTCTCTGCACATTGATTTTAGTTGCTGAGCCCTGATAGTGCTAGATATGTTTCTTGAGCAGCGCCTCTTATCCTTGTATGTATATCCATAGATAGCTGAAATTTGGAAACAAGAACAAGCACAATTAGGCTAAGATGAAAACTAGAAAGTGAAGGGGCAGCAGACAAGAGGGCAGATGAAATTCTTAGATGGGAAAACTCCTTTAGGTTAAGGCCTCAAGTTTTTTCCATTGTTTCTGCATTGTTTTCCATTGTGTTTTTTCTTCCCTTATTAAATCTATAGTAGAAAAAAATGCACAGCATACAAACAGGGTGCAAAGCCAAACTAGTAGATAGCGAGTGGAAGGGTACTAGCCACTAATATATACAGAAATATACATCAATGGATCGTCAAGCAATTATAGGTAACAATACAATACAATACAGAAAATAAAATGGGAATAATTGAGTATAAAAAGATAATACCAAAAGAAGTTGTGGTCTGGTTCGCTGGGGCCTCACTTCTAGGTTTCAGGGCGCTTTCTCAAGTCAGTCAAAAAGCATGTTTCCGTTACATGCAGTCCCAGAGTCAGGACTCTCCTTTTTGCCTCTTTGCTGAGTGACCAAGAATTTAATCGGCTGGTGTCTAACCACACCTCCCTTCTAGGTAGGCCCTCCTCCTTCCCTCATTGCAGAATCCTGGGAAAGAGGGATGTCTTCCTAGGTTCTGGGAGAGATGTGTGGGTGTAGACTTAGGGTCACTAGCCCCTTCTGCCTCTCTGGACATCTGTTGCTCAGGGGTAATAAACTGGCTGGCCGGAAAGGCCAATCTCCCATGGTATACACATAAAACCACTGAAGTGAATTGACCACCAATGTAAATGCAGCTTAAACAGAACTTTCCTAAAGGTATGTTTAAGACTGATATGAACAAGTAAAAATATCTTCCAAAGAAAGATACATAACCGAGGGTCTTTTAATCACATTCCTCCTGAAGCATCTAAGGTTCATACTTTGGAAAATGAAGAGAAATTTGAGGTGCACATCCTCCTCCGATTCCTCATTTTCCACCTGCCATGGTTTCTTTCTGCCTCTGCATTGGCCTAATCAGTGGAAAGTCTCAAGCCACAGACTCCATGTCCTGCTCTAATCTCTGCCTTCCATTGTATTCATGGCAAAATCTGCCGCTGATTTGGGTGCAGAATCCGCCATGTTACTATACTCCAATAGAGCCCACTAAAAACAATGGTTGTCCTTGTCATTTAAAAAATGCTTGTGACCCTCTATTTCTAAATGCTAAAAAAAATTGGATCTCACGCATCCGCTCTATTTACTCATCATCCACTACTATTGCATTCAGTAACAAAAATTACCTCTCGCTTTAGCCCTGCCATATTACATGGACAGCCAGTTGGCATAAAATTCTACATTACATGTCATTCATTCCGGGCAACTTCCTCTTGCAATCAGGTGATCACCAGGGACTTCTGAAGCTAGACATCTTGGAGATGAACTAATGACTTAGACAACCCTTATAACCAGAAGAAGACTTGGGGAGATCACTTGTGCTAGCTCCACATTGACCTTCATAATGTTGAGAAATTGGCCATACCATTAGAGATGAGCGAACAGTAAAATGTTCGAGGTTCGATATTCGTTTCGAGTAGCCCCTCAATATTCGACTACTCGAATCGAATATCGAACCCTATTATAGTCTATGGGGGAAAATGCTCGTTTCAGGGGTAGGCAACGTTCGAACAAATTATACTTACCAAGTCCACGAGTGAGGGTCGGGCTGGATCCTCCGAGAAGTCTTCTCCGTGCAGCGTCCCCGCGGCGTCTTCTGGCTCTGAATTCACTCTGCCAGGCATCGGGCCTGGGCAGAGCCGACTGCACATGCCCCCACTACAAGCGGACATGTGCAGTCGGCTCTGCCCAGGCCCGATGCCTGGCAGAGTGAATGAAGAGCCGGAAGACGCCGCGGGGAAGCTGCACGGAGAAGACTTCTAAAGGTAGGAGAAGAACCAGCGTTGATTGGCCGACTGTATAGCATTCGGCCAATCAACGCTGGTTCTGCATTGAACTTTTCCATTTGAATATCGAGTGGTACTCGATCGAGTATGAGTATTTCGAATACCATAGTATTCGATCGAATACCTACTCGATCGAGTACTACTCGCTCATCTCTACATACCATAAAACAAAATAATTAACCTCCAAAGACAATTTAAAAAAAGTCGTAGCAATGGAAACATATTTCAGCTATGAGACATTAAAAGGAAAAAAAATGGTTTCCTTCCAGTGCCCTTTGGTGTCAGATGTGGTTCTACAAGATTAGAGAAGCATGGCAGAACCATTACAATGAATACCTGTAACTGTGCAGAGTGCTAAGTGGTTGTTACTGGAACTATCAACCATATTAATTGTTTTGGAAGCTCTTACTGGCGAATTACCCTCAGCGTACATTCTTATAATTTCACTTCACTGCCAGCCCAACTTTGAACCAACTTCTGTCATCCAGGTCATACATACAGTATGACAGAAACATTGACAGTGTAGACCAAACAAAGTCTGACTCAATAACACAAAACATCTGTTTGGTTCCATATCTAACAGTTACAAAACACATACCATGATTATAGCATATGGCATACACCTGCTTCGCCTGACAGCCTCTTGGATACATTTCGAGCAGGAGAAATGGTGTGTAAGGCTAGACCCTCATTGATCACTGATCAGGTGATAGACCTGTGAGTAAAGAAAAAGTGAGAAATGCGTTAGTGCAACACAGCGACAAGTATGACATAATCCCCAGATAAAAAAATATAAATTTTCACGTCTTAGCTTGCCAGTTACAAATTTTGGAGGCCTTTGCCAAGATAGCTGGTGTTTGTATAAAAATAGTTGGTTTCAAAACTTTAAAAATGGCCGCTCTTTCATTGTTGTTCTCAAGAACATGCTGTTGAAGATGTGAACCATCTGTGTCAATGACAGACACAACAGCAAGATGCCCTGTCCAAGAGTATAACTAAAAATTGCTGGGCCCCGTAGAAGACTTATAAATGTTTTGGACTTCCTTATATTTTTCTAACACACTTCATGTCTTCATTTTCCAAAAAATCTCTTCTTTATGCCCTCTGTCTCTTACCAATATACAAAGTAAGGCTCAGTACTAGAGAAGGGTAACGTCTAAAGCAGCGGTTCTTAACCTGGTTTGAGGTACCGCATCCACCAGTTTCATATGCACATTCTCCGAACCCTTCCTTAGTGATAAATCAAATATGATTTTTTTCCAAATTCAAAACATAGGTATATGTTTTTTTACTGGTACACAAAATGAACCGTACCTAGGGCCTAAGGTTCGATCGAACCCCAGTTAAGAACCACTGCTCTAAAGATTCATGTCTTTTCATTCAACAATATCTTACATGATAAGTGTTTTATGAGATCCATATGATCCATATGAAAAAAAACAAGCCCATATGGTAACAGAGAGATAAAACCAAAAAAATAATTTGGGCAGTGAGGCCTCAACTAACCCGGGTTGCCAACAATAATAATGTGCTGGTAATTTCCATCTTGTGCATTTATACATTTATGGGATAGATGAAGATCCCATTTCTGGGACCCACACCCATCTAGAGAATAGTGGTCCTTCAAACCAATGCACCCCGCAATACCATTATTATTGTTATTATTATTATTATTAATTATTATTATTATTACTAGCTGTTACCCGCGATTTCGTCTGCCGTGATTGTAGAAGTGGGTATATACAGGCGTGGGTAAGGTTTTCGTAGTGTGTACAGTATAAGGTATGGGATATGAAATGTAAGTTTGTATCTTGTTTTTGCTGTAATTCCGAGAATACGTGAGACTTTTGTGTTGAAGTTACTTTGTATTAGAGCTGCTATATATACGGTGTTGTGAGAAACTTTACATAGTGACTTTGGGACAGAGGTATTTGAAGTTAACCCTTTCCCGCCGATGGCATTTTTTGATTTTCGTTTTTCGTTTTTGACTCCCCTCCTTCTAAACCCCATAACTTTTTTATTTCTCTGCTCCCAGAGCCATATGAGGTCTTAATTTTTGCGGGACAAATTTTTCTTCATGATGCCACCCTTAATTATTCTATATAATGTACTGGGAAGCAGGGAAAAAATTTTCAAAATGGGGTGGATTTCAAGAAAAAATGCATTTCTGCGACTTTCTTACGGGCTTTGGTTTTATGGCGTTCACTGTGCAACCAAAATGACATGTCCCCTGTATTCTGTGTTTCGTTACAATTCCGGGGATACCAAATCTATATGGTTTTAGTTACATTTTGACCCCTTAAAAACAAATCCAAAACTGTTAAAAAAAATTTTTTTTGAAAAGTCGCCATATTCCGACAGCCATAACTTTTTTATACATGCATGTACGGGGATGTATATGGCGTCTTTTTTTGCGGGACTGGGTGTACTTTGTAGTTCTAACATTTTCAGGAAATGTTATTGCTTTGATCACTTTTTATTCAAATTTTTATCAGAATCAAAACAGTGAAAAAACGGCGGTTTGGCACTTTTGACCATTTTTCCCGCTATGGCGTTTACCGAACAGGAAAAATATTTGTATAGCTTTGTAGAGCGGGCGATTTTGGATGCGAGGATACCTAACATGGATGTGTTTCACAGTTTTTAACTACTTTTATATGTGTTCTAGGGAAAGGGGGGTGATTTGAATTTTTAATCCTTTTTTTTTTGTTTTTAATATTTTTTTACTTTTTTGAAACTTTTTTTTTTGCATTTATTAGACCGCCTAGGGGTATTGACATGGGTGGGCGGTGGGGGTTGGCAAACATGGCTGCTCCGGAGCATTAAAGAGCGCCTCCTGGAGTATCGTTAAGGTGAGGGGCAAAGTGGTAAAGTATCTGTATATGTGATTGTGTGGGGTTAGGGGCGAGGCTGTAGAGGGGAATATGAATTTTGTGGCTTGCTATGGTCCAAAGTGTGTGAGATTGCAGAGATGGTGATGTGAGTTTGTGGTTTGTGGGGGTCCTGGGAAAAACGTATGTGCGCTATTGTGACAAAAAGTAGCCTATTGCGCAATCGGGTGTATTAACTATGTTTGTGGAAAATTTCAGCCAAATCGGTCGAGTGGGTTTTGCGTGATTGACTAACAAACATCCAAACATCCAAACACACAAACCCACAAACCCACAAACATCCAAACTCACAAACTTTCACATTTATAATATTAATAGGATTATGCTTAACCACTTCAGTACCGGGCCAATTTATGGTCCAGGACCAGACACATTTTCAGTTTATTTTGTATGTGCGGTTATGAGGGCTATAACATTTTTCTCATACGTCTCATTCAACTAATTTCTGCGTCTTTTTTCGGGGACACATAGGGCTTTATTTTTATGTTGTTTTTATTTTCGAATGTGTTTTAATCTTTTTTATATCCAGGAAAATATAAACAAAATAGGAGGAAAATTGTGTCTGGTTTTCACTTTTCTTTTTTTTATTTTTTATTTAATAACACAAAGTGTCACTGAAAAACCTTATAAAATAGGTTTTCCTCTCCATTACAGTCATTTTTATTTTATATGGTGTCATCGGGAGTGGGGCTATAACCATTAATAACGGCATTTTATTGGGTATTATTTTACTTATTTTATTTAAATTTTTGTAAAACTTTTTTTTATTAATTTTTTTTATTTTTTTTTTCAGATGGTGTCCCCATAGGGTCGTAAGAGGCCTTTGGGGACAACTGATCACTTTTTTCTTTGTTAGTGAGGCTGATTTCTCCTATAACTGGGGCTGGTTACATTTAGCCCCAGTTGTAGGAGGAATCCAGCCTCCTGCACACTGTACAGTCATGGCCAAAAGTTTTGAGAATGACACAACATATTATATTTTCACATGATCTGCTGCCCTCTGGTTTTTATGTGTGTTTGTCAAATGTTTTTATCACATACAGAAATATAATTGCAATCATATTATGAGTAACAAAAGCTTATATTGACAGTCAGAATGAGTTAATGCAGCAAGTCAATATTTGCAGTGTTGACCCTTCTTCTTCAGGACCTCTGCAATTCTCCCTGGCATGCTTTCAATCAACTTCTGGACCAAATCCTGACTGATAGCCGTCCATTCTTGCACAATCAATGCTTGCATTTTGTCAGAATTTGTGGGTTTTTGTTTGTCCACCCGTCTCTTGATGATTGACCACAAGTTCTCAATGGGATTAAGATCTGTGGTGTTTCCAGGCCATGGACCCAAAATCTCTGTTTTGTTCCCTGAGCCATTTAGTTATCACCTTTGCTTTATGGCAAGGTGCTCCATCATGATGGAAAAGGCATTGTTGATCGCCAAACTGCTCTTGGACGGTTGAGAGAAGTTGATCTTGGAGGACATTCTGGTACCATTCTTTATTCATGGCTGTGTTTTTAGGCAAGACTGTGAGAGAGCCGATTCCCTTGGCTGAGAAGCAACCCCACACATGAATGGTTTCAGGATGCTTTACAGTTGGCATGAGACAAGACTGGTGGTAGCGCTCACCTCGTCTTCTCCGTCTTCTCCGAATAAGCTGTTTTCCAGATGTCCCAAACAATTGAAAAGGGGATTCATCAGAGAAAATGACTTTACCCCAGTCCTCAGCAGTCCACTCCCTGTACCTTTTGTAGAATATCAGTCTGTCCCTGATGTTTTTTCTGGAGAGAAGTGGCTTCTTTGCTGCCCTCCTTGAGACCAGGCCTTGCTCCAAGAGTCTCCGCCTCACAGTGCGTGCAGATGCACTCACACCTGCCTGCTGCCATTCCTGAGCAAGCTCTGAACTGCTGGTAGCCCAATCCCGCAGCTGAAACACTTTTAAGAGACGTTCCTGGCACTTGCTGGTCTTTCTTGGGCGCCCTGGAGTCTTTTTTGCCAACAATGGAACCTCTCTCGTTGAAGTTCTTGATGATGCGATAGATTGTTGACTGAAGTGCAATCTTTCTAGCTGCAATACTCTTCCCTGTTAGGCCATTTTTGTGCAGCGCAATGATGACTGCACGTGTTTCTTTAGAGATAACCATGGTTAACAGAAGAGAAACAATGATGCCAAGCACTAGCCTCCTTTTAAAGTGTCCAGTGGTGTCATTCTTACTTAATCATGACAGATTGATCTCCAGCCCTGTCCTCATCAACACCCACACCTGTGTTAATGGAGCAATCACTGAAACGATGTTAGCTGGTCCTTTTAAGGTAGGGCTGCAATGATGTTGAAATGTGTTTTGGGGGATAAAGTTCATTTTCTAGGCAAATATTGACTTTGCAAGTAATTGCTGTTAAGCTAATCACTCTTTATAACATTCTGGAGTATATGCAAATTGCCATTAGAAAAACTGAAGCAGTAGACTTTGTAAAAATTTATATTTGTACCGCTGGGTCATAGGGCGGCCGCATCATGGCAGCACCCATAGCCGTGTATACAGCGCTCATTGAGTACTGTGTACACAGCGATCGAGAAGGCAGGGAAGGGAATAAACGTTCCCTGCCTTCTCTCTGGGAGCTCCGGATGAAGTTACAGCCGGCTCCCAGTATCAGCAGCTTCACGATCTCGGCACATCCTGTCACAACAAGGCAACCACTTCCCGCACGTATATAGTCTATGCGCGGTCTGGAAGTGGTTAAACTACACCTCTAATTATATTAAAAAATTCTATTAAAAAACATACCTTTATAAAATAGCAAGGTAATACTTTTAGACAGCAAATAGCCTTCACACAGGTACATTGTTGGCCATATTGGCTAATATTTTTGGTTTTCTTATTTCCATATGTAATATAAAATAAAGTGTATTAAATACACAGCTATACACAGTGGACAGGAGGGTTCTTGTCCCTTAGTAGCATTGTCCCGATGGAGTCCATACAAAGAGATGTGTACGAGCTCGGCACTGCTATATAGGCTCGGTGCCAGGGTGGATGAGTCCTCGTAGGCTCAGCTTTCTTTGTAAATCTTTGTTTTTCCCCTTCTGGCAGAATCATTTGTTTTTTCTAAGGCTTTAATCCCAATCCTCTCGATGACTGGACGGCTTATGCACAAGATGAAACCATTTTTTTTTTTTCTTATTTTGCATCACTTGTTTTCTTGGAAATATCGCTAATGAATAAATTAGATTTGTGCATACCTGCCGCATAGGATCATTACTGCACACTTCAGACCATGGATCTGTATCCAGCTGGAATACAGCAGAAATGTTCATTTAGGAAAATTCATACCCGCTTGAGTTTTGCATAGCTACTTGTAATATGCGTAGCCCGCGCAAACACACGGGGCCCATAGAAATAGATAGAAAGAGAAGTCACAATAAATGCAGGAAAAACTTACCCAAACATGCCCATAGCAAGCAGAATCCAGGTTTCACGTCTCGTGAACTCTACTACGGGTGGAATGGCCATTTGCACGAAGCTCTGACTATAATCCATAAATATAAGAGGTCCCCAAATAAAGGGGCTTTGTAGATAATAGGGATGGGCACATTAAATTGGAGCAAGAACCATGATAAAGTGGTGGGCAAGATAAAACTACAACTCTCAGCAGGTCTTGTGGATCTGGGGTTGCTGAGAATTTGCATTCCGCGTGTGAACATTACGCGTGGCGAGCCGCGACCGGATGCCGGTGCAGGGCATTCTACTCCGAATTAGGCCTAAATGAATGGGCCAAATCCGGAGGGAGCCTTGCGCCGCAGACACTGCAGCTGAATCAGTAGCAAGAAGGGAGCGTCTCCCTTTTATAGGCCTCCATACATAAATTCCCCCTTTATTGCACCCCCACACAGTATACTGCCCCTTTACACGCCCTGCTATTTACTTACTGATCCCTGGTCCTGCCCATGCCCTCCTCTGCTTTCCCTTCACCTTTCAGCCTTTTGGGGAGGCTTCTGTGGGCAGGAGCAGGAATTGGTAAATTAATTTTGGCCATTACCAGCTGGAATAATCCTACAATTAAAAAAGGCAAGCCCCTACAAAGTCATAGGGTGCACCCAGGGGTGAACCTACCCCTTTCGCCGCCCGAGACGAACTACGGAAAGCCGCCCCCCCCCCCCCCAGGAGGAGGGGGCATAGCGGAGGGGGCATGTCAGCCCGGAGGGGGCGGGGCTTAGTGCCGTTCGCAGGCAGAGAGCAGGCACGGAGAGGAGTGTGAGGGGAGGCTGCTGGAGCAGCGCTGCTCCAGTGGCCTCCCCAAACCACCGCTCGGTGCTAAGTCAGTCCAGGACAGCTTGTCCTGGACTGGCTTAGGTAATCAAAAATGCCGCCCTCCCTGGGGTCCTGACATAGCGCTGCCTGAAGCGCTCGCTTCAGGTCGCCTCATGGGAGGTGCGGCGCTGGGTGCACCATGGGATTCACTGATAACCTAATGATCCAGTATGAGCAAATCTTTTTCAGTGAAACCGGATTAAACTGAAATTTTCCAAACGCATCAGGTCCAATTTCAAACCTAAAACTGATGAACTGATTAAGGGAGTTTATATTTATTTTTATTTATGTAGATTTATATGTTATGTAAGGAAAGGCAGCGATTTGAACTTTTATCTAAATTTGATTTGAATTTTTTTTAAAATATTTTTTCATTTTTTCATTATTATTATTATTATGATTATTATTATTATTTATGAATCATTAGTATTCCCCCTATGGGGTTTGAGCCTAAAGTTTCTGTATTACGGTCTATAGTAAAATCCCCATCCAACTATTGAAACCTATCAGAGGCAGGTCTCAACAGTGATATCACTATGGCCTTCAGAAGTCTCCCAGCCACCATTGTAGGGGAACAGTTTCCTCGATATCCAAATGAGACAGCCATTCCATTACCAAATATCAAAAGGAAAGTTAAGGTAACTACTAGAGATGAGCAAGTAGGTATTCAATCGAATACTATGGTATTCGAAATACTTGTACTCGATCGAGTACTACTCGCTATTCGAATGGAAAAGTTCGATGCAGAACCAGCATTGATTGGCCGAATGCTATACAGTCGGCCAATCAACACTGGTTCTTCTCCTACCTTTAGAAGTCTTCTCCGTGCAGCGTCCCCGAGGCGTCTTCCGGCTCTGAATTCACTCTGCCAGGCATCAGGCCTGGGCAGAGCCGACTGCGCATGCCCGCACTACATTTTCTTGTAGTGTGGACATGCGCAGTCGGCTCTGCCCAGGCCCAATGCCTGGCAGAGTGAATTCAGAGCCGGAAGACGCCTCGGGGACGCTGCACGGAGAAGACTTCTCGGAGGATCCAGCCCGACCCTCACTCGTGGACTTGGTAAGTATAATTTGATTGAACGTTGCCTACCCCTGAAACGAGCATTTTCCCCCATAGACTATAATAGGGTTCGATATTCGATTCGAGTAGTCGAATATTGAGCGGCTACTTGAAACGAATATCAAATATTGAACATTTTACTGTTCGCTCATCTCTAGTAACTACTAGAGATGAGCGAATAGTATTCGATTGAATACTACTATTCAATCGAATACTCGTATCGGTCGAATACCACGCAGGAAAATTCCATTGAATTCAATTCAAAAACCTCCTCGTGCTCGTCGTCCTGCTACTTCCTGAACTTGGAGGATCCAATGTGTCGAACTTTGCTTTCCATGGAAACTGGAACAACATTCCCGTTTTTTCCCATAGACTATAATGGCATTCGATATTCGATCGAATACTACTCGCTCATCTCTAGTAACTACTAAAAAGCCATCACATCTGACCACAGTATCTGAGTCATCTACGATCATGGCCACTGTAAAGAAGTAGTAGGGTAGTAGATAAACCCCTGATACCAACCATAATAGTACACAGCATGCCACAAAGAGGTTAAAACTCATAATAATAAAAATATTAATAAATTAATAAAAAAAAATAAATGAAATAAATTTTAATAATAATAATAATAATAATAATAATAATAATATGTAAAGTTACAGCTGATGTTTGGCCACTGCATAATAGAAAAAATCTAAAGTTGTAGACTTCTCTCCATCAGCTCATGCCCCACAAGGACGTATAACAACCAAATGTCTCAAACAGACAAACCCTTTAAATTTACCGGCAGAAAATGATTAGAACTGCATTGTTTCCCAGTTAAGAAATCTGTGGTCATAAGCCAAAAGTAAAACCACTGTGCTTCCCCCAATTACAAGTCAACGGAGCGGAAATATAAACTAGAACTTCATAATCACATTCTGTCACCACACGGGTCTCACTAGGACATGTGATGAGATACATGTGTCGGTCAGTGTTCTAGAATCTAGAGCGAAGACAATGGCTAGAAGGCAAGTCGTGGACAATAGAGGGGAGACTGGAGAGATTTGAAAGGGCAAATATTCAAGTCGTATTATCTACTGGTAGGAACTGTTTACACCACTAGCAACAAACCAAATTTCAGATGACTGCGTTCTTGAACGACAATCTATTGCTTTGCGTTGTGCCCAGCGACGTGGGAGATTTGGCAAACCTTGTTTATGTGAATCACAGCTTCAAATAACAGATATTTGGAAGGAATCATAAGAAAGACAAACAAAATTTAAGCCTGGAAAGAGAAAAATGTTAAGATTTCAGAGCACAATACATTTTATGGATAGCGTTCAGCTCTTAGTAATGGTTCATCTCGAAAGTTGTGTCAAACGTGCATGTTAATAAGAGTTGGTGTCTACAAAATTGTAAGCATTCATATTCATATTTAGATTACAGATAGGTTGCCTACCTTCTCTCCTGGATGGACTTGTCCTGATACGGGTGCTTTGAGATGGTCAGATTTTCAAAACAATATTATTTTGTGATACTCTGTCACGCGTTGTCTCTGTTATATGTGGCCAACCAATTGTTGTGTTGAGAGTTGCGGTGTATCAGGAGGTTTGCAAGCATGTTGGGATAGTGAATAGAGTTAGTTTCATGATCTAAGATATGGGTGGACACATCTGTGTGAAGTCATAATTTTGGGGGACTGTATAGAACTCAATTGTCCTATAGTGAAAAGTGAAATCATTTTAGGTCTATCTAAACTAGACAATAAGTTGCTTATTCTAAGTATAAGTATAGAATAATCAATTTAATATAAGTGGCTTATTCTAAGTATTGACAAGTCCCTCCTCTCCATAGACTTTATTGTAAACTGATACTGCTTGTGTATGGAGTAGGGATAAGAAATAAAGCCATAGATAATAGTTAGAGACACAGGCACTTTTTATGAATTATATTACAAACTTTCTTCCCTTCTCTTCACTACTGATCTATGAAAAATATATGTCTTCCAAAATTTGGTCACTTAAAGAGGAATTTTTGCCACTTCCACCAACTCCAACATCCTTCAAAAGGAGTTGCTCCATTGATTCCAGTGTAGTTGGAATGTTTTCTCTAGCCCTGACCCAGGGGTGAACCATGGGTTTCTGCCACCTGAGGCGGACGTCAGAAAGCGGAGGAGGGGCGGAGCAGAGGGGGCAGAGTCGAGCGGAAGGGGCGGGGCTGCATGGAGGGGGCGGGGCCGAGTGGAGTGAGCATCTTTAGCAGGCAGAGAGCAGGCAGGGAGAGGACCTGCTCTCTGCCTGAGCGTGAGGGGCGGCCGTTTCAGCGGCCTCCCCAATCCACCGCTCAGTGACGGTGACCCTAGGCCAATCCAGGACAGCTTGTCCTGGACTGGCTTAGGTCAGCAAAAATGCCACCCTCCCTGGCTTCAGGTCGCCTCATGGGAGGTGCGGCGCTGCCCTGACCTTTCCCCAACTATCACTGCTGTTGGTTTCAGCACAATTATGCTCTCTGCTGTCAAGTGGTCTGTCCTATACTGGAGCAAAAAAGACAGGGACCACCCACTTGACACATAAACAAATAATTGTTTGGAAACTAATAGCTCAGGAAAGGTGGGGTCTAGGGAAAAAATTCCAACTGTGCCAGAATCGATGGAGCTGTTTCTAATGAAGAATGCAAGAGTTGGAGACTGTGAAGGGGAGTGAAAAATTCTCTTTAAGTGACCAAATTTCCAGAACACATACACTGGGTTCACATTAGCAATAGGGTTTCCATCCTTTGGGTCTACTTGGGGGTCCTCCAGGTTTATCTTCTTGCAGGACTTTTCTCTCCATCAATTCTAAGCAGAATGTGGAACGGAGTCTGGTTCGGAGACTCAAACACTAGCGTGAAACTAGCCATAGGTTGGCAAAACTATAGCAGACTTGGATCCGACGTTTCACCTTAACAGGCTCAGAAAACTTCCATAATGGAGTCATTATGACATAAAAAACAAGTAAAATAATAAAAATACCATACCAATAAAAAATCATGGAAGGGAAATGACCATTTAGGACCACAAAGGAATATTTCTGCTCCTTATCAGTTTGCTAGAATATTCCTAGATATTCAAAGATAAAAAGAGTTGCCGTAAACTAGGAAAGAAACCTTTAAAAATATAAAAGAAAAAAATACACAAAAAGGTCTCTGTTTTTGCTAAATGATAATTTATAGAAAAGTAAAAAAAAAAAATTAAATCTAAAATAATATGTCAACAAAACGCCCTTATTAAAGGTTCTAGCCAAACCCCCGACGACACCCTACAAAATAAAAATGACCACAATGGAGAGAAAAAAAATTTTGTAACGTTTTTCAGTAGCACTTTGTGCTATTAACCCCTTCCCGACATCCGTCGTAATAGTACGACGCATGCCAGGTGGGTAACAATGGCGACCTCCCGGGAACAGTAGACAACCGGCGCTAATGTCCCCGGATATAAAAAAAAATGAAAACATATACAAAAATAAAAACAAGATCAAAATAAAGCACTACGTGTCACCGAAAAAAGACTCAGAAATTAGTTGAATAACCCAAATGATAAAAATGTTATAGCTCATACAAAAACCCAAAAATGTGTCTTCTCCTGGACCCCAAATCGGCCCGGTACTAAAGTGGTTAACATTGGCTCAATATATTAATAACATTTAGAGAAACATTTCCCATTTCCTAAAATTGTTATTTTGATAAACCGGCCACTTAGAATAAAAAGTCCCAAAATGTCACAGAAGACACGCGAGTGCTCATCATTAGAGATGAGCGAGTACTATTCGAAACTCCCGTTTCAAACAGTACGCACCCATAGGAATGAATGGGCGCAGGGGGTTAAGTGGCCAGCCGCCGGCAAAGTCCACGTGCCGGCCGCTTCCATTCATTTCTATGGGTGCGTGCTATCGAAGCGGCCGTTTCGAATAGTACTCGCTCATCTCTATTCATCATACATTGCACAAAAACATCAAAAAGTCCCGTACTATAATCTGCCAAAACAATGAAACATGGAAAAAAAAATGCTATGATCAAGGCATCCAAGGGGTTAAGCCACCAGAGTAGGAGTATACTCCAGCAACTAGTCCCACAGGCGCTGGAATTACAGTGCCACACTATTATGTTAATACTCAGCGTGAAGTAATAGTACGGAGCTGAGAGGAAAGGGGTTAATTCTTAGGCACCATTCAGATCATGATTTTGATCAGTTTAGCAGATCAATGTTAAAAAAAAAACAAAAAAAAACTGAATCTGTTTCGGTCTGGTTTTTTGGGTGTCATTGAAAAAAGTAAAAACTGGTCTATTTTTTATTTATTTTTTTATCTCTGATCTCTATGTAAAAGGACAGCCATCCATTTGAATAGATTTACATCCATTTTTTACATCCTGCAAATGGATCTGCTAATAAGATGTGAAAAAAGGGATCTGAATGGAGCCTTACTTTGCCAAAACATGGACTACTATTTTTTTTTAAATTGTTTACTTGCTAAAAAAATTTGTTAGGATTTTGCTGCTGTGGCATATGTGTAACTCCTTCACCTAGCCTACTGTGCTGCTGCTTCTGACATAGATCCAATAGCACACAGCTCCTGGTTGTGTTGAAGGAGTTTGTACAGCACACTTCAGGGTATGTTCATACGGCAGAATTTGCATTCTGCGTGTGAACATTATGCGTGGCTAGCCGTGACAGGATGTCGATTCAGTGCACTGGCATCCCGTCGCGGCATTCTACTCTGGATTAGGCCCAAATGAATGGTCCTAATTGGGAAGGAGCCGCCACGGAATATGCGCAAGAAGGGTCATCTTGCTTCTGGAGTCAATGAGAGCCAATTTTGAAGCAGATTCTGCCTCAAAATCTGCTGCCAAGAAACTCAGTGTGAACTGACCCTCAGAGTGTAGAGAAGGGGAAAAGCAGGGCACATACGTTGTGAATAAGGCCTAAAGCACACACAAGGTAGTTTGCAGGGGAAAGGATAGAAACACATAAGCTGTATACAAGTCTATGGAGAATGTAGAACACCCAAACCCTGCAGGAGGAGGAATCACACTCTCCTCAGCATCAGTGTCTGTCAGCAGGTGGTAAATATGATCCATCTTGGGGTGTATAAATGGAAAGCAGTGCTGTGTATATCTCTTGTTTTACCCTATAGTCACATGACCATGAGAATTGGCCGCCACACTTCCTTATTAATTTCACTTTTTGCAAATGGGGACTATTCACATGACCATGACTGACCGTCAAAATACATGGTAAAAATCTATTCTCCAGGATGTAATTAGGAGAACAGTGCACTCTGTACGCCGCCCTCTAGAGGGCAGCATCCTTAACATCATGCATGACTCAGTTAAAAAGTCTAATATCATGATCCGGATTTAATTGCCAATTAGTATTTCTATTCCAAAAGGAACAGATTCCCAGCTATGGACAGCGCTGTTTCGGCCTATTGGGCCTCCTCAGCATAGCGCAGGGATACTGATTTGGCAGAGTGAGAGACTATAGACCAGGGTCAGGGGATAATCATACACATCAGGGAGAGTGTGTGCCTACACAGGCCGTCAAAATAGGATCCCATAAAAATGGTCAACCCTTGGGTGTAAAACAGCTGTGAAAAATGGCCGTTTTTCATGTATGTTTTCCCTCACGGTTGTGTAAACCTGTAATTTGCAGTTCTTTATTTGGTGAGATTACAGCTCCCACCATACTTGGAGTTGTAGTTTGACAACAGACAAAGCGCAGTGTTAGGCGTTCCTATTGAGATGGTTCTGCATAGTTTTCCTCCTGGGCTTAAATTTATCTCGAACAGACCCAAATACAACATGAGCGCAACATTGGCAGAAAATGGAAACATTTTTGGCTCAGTAAATGTGATTCATACCTAAGGTGCAACGCATGATGTTCTGTTTTATACTTGGAAATATGATGGCTATGGCTAACCATTATTATGTCTTGCTTTGTAGCAAATGTTCTGTGATCACGAGGTTGGTGCAGTTGAACATATTCCAGATGCAATAGCGGTTTCTTTAAGTATGAATCGCTCCTACTAGACAAGCTCTCTCGGTATTATAAGACTGGAGGTTTTTAAGTATTAAGAAATTGTGGCAAATGGATCAGAGAGTTTCCAACATCTGTATAAGATAAGCGTTATTTAGACTAATCGCGTGTATACCTCCAAGGCATCATAAAGCTGAGATTTTTCCTGGAGGTCACAAGGGCAGATCTGTTACCCGAATCGAAGATTTATATAACAGCTACTGTAGAGAATTGTTAATGTATTTGAGAAAAAATTTAACACCTGGGCTGACTATATTTTCAATCACACAATTTAAAGAGGCCCTTTAACTACCTACGCCAATTTTAGTTCTCAGCATCTGTGAATGGGTGCCAATTCACTGATTCCAGCACAGTTGAAATTTTTTCTCTAGACCCCACCATTCCTGAGCAATGAGTGCAGGTAGTATTGGTGCCCTAGACTATGTAATGTCAGAAGGGCAGTATCAGGCCAAGGGTGTGATTGAGAGCTCCAATAAGAGGCAGCTAGTGTCAGAGCTCAGAATCACACCCCTTGTCTGCTCCTGCCTGACACCGCCAACTGAGTGAATAGTATATCATGCACCAAAACTAACTGTAAGGGAATTGCTAGTTGAACAATTTCACAGTGCTGCTGTTGAAACCAAGGAGGAAGGGAAAGACAGAGACAGTGAGTCCTAACTGGACCCAGCCCCTGTCCCTACCTTCTTGCCACAACTGTCCTAATGACAAGGACAACTAGGCGACAGTCCCTTCTCTGAATAAGTGTAAACACTGAAGGCAGACAAGACAATACAACACAAGAGGAGTCAGCAAGCCAAGGGTCAAAGCCAGAGAGACAAAGCAGTACTAAAACGCAATCCAAAAGAGTAGTCACAAGGAAAGCCAAAGGTCAGACGTCAGTAAGTACAATACAGTAAGAGCAAGTAGAAAGCTTAGCAAAGACAGAGTCACAGTAGCCAGTAAACCTGTGTGAGCTGATGACCTGTTTATAGAAATCCAGAACCTGCCCCAGACTTGATTGGCAGATAGGCTGCCTATCACACAGGTAAGGCTAAGATTAACTATTAAAGGAGCAGAAGAAATCCAATGTGAAGGAGATGGGTGTGGTGGAAAACCAATTACAGAGATGAGGGAATAGGACAGCGTCCAGATAATACCAGAAGAAAGAAGGAATAATAACTCAATATGCATCCTGCTAACAGCATTGATTGTTCGGGCATGGTGGGGACTAGAAAAAAAAATCCAACTGTGACAGAATCAGTGGAGCAATAGCTATTACATTATGTAAAGAGTTGGACTTGTTGGAAGTGGTGAAAAGTCCTCTTTAAGCCAACAGTTGTTTTATATCCTAAATGGATACGGCTTTCATAGAAAGAAGTGTCCTTCTCAGAACCCTCTTCTATAAGCTAGGAATAGAAGTCCCAGCCAGTCCACCTGCTGTGCCTCTAGCACCACCTAATAGAAGGTAGCCCCCTGTAAGTTAATTCCTAACTTTCAAGAATCTTTGTGACATGAAAAGAGACCCATATGCACATAGCTGTTTTAGGGATCTTGCTCCTTGTCATAGCAGAGCAGGTGTACAGAGCCTTAGAGGTCAGGCATGTTTCTCAAGTACACAAATTTACCAATCCCTTTACACCAGTTTTCTGACATGGAGGGATAATATTGTTTCACATATTTAATGTAAGGCCTTTTTTTTGTGCCACAACCTCCCAACTGCATCTCCCTCACAACATTGTGCAAATGTGGGGGGAATGGGGAAGAGCCAGGGCAGGACACTTTAGACCAACATGTTTATTTTTCAGCTTTCAATATTCAATATTTCAGTTTTTTGACGTGAGTTATGATAGAAAACTACTTCACTCCATCAACGCCACATTATACTCGGAGGTCTCCTCAAACCCTGGTTTGACATACTTTTGGCTATATTTGCCTTAGAGAGATAGAAATTGGATATACAGGATCTTAGAACACTTAGTGTAATACACAATGTTTTATACATAGGTTCATAAGGTCCCTGACACTGTTCTACACTATGTTTAATAGATAGGTTCCTAGGAGCCCTGACAGTGTTCTACACTATGTTTTATAGATAGATTCCTAGGAGCCCTGACAGTGTTCTACACTATGTTTTATAGATAGGTTCCTAGGAGCCCTGATAGTGTTATACACTGTTTTATAGATAGGTTCCTAGGAGCCCTGACAGTGTTCTACACTATGTTTTATAGATAGGTTCCTAGGAGCCCTGACAGTGTTCTACACTATGTTTTATAGATAGGTTCCTAGGAGCCCTGACAGTGTTATACACTATGTTTTATAGATAGGTTCCTAGGAGCCCTGACAGTGTTCTACACTATGTTTTATAGATAGGTTCCTAGGAGCCCTGACAGTGTTATACACTATGTTTTATAGATAGGTTCCTAGGAGCCCTGACAGTATTATACACTATGTTTTATAGATAGGTCCCTAGGAGCTCTGACAGTATTATACACTATGTTTTATAGATAGGTTCCTAGGAGCTCTGACAGTGTTATACACTATGTTTTATAGATAGGTTCCTAGGAGCCCTGACAGTATTCTACACTATGTTTTATAGATAGGTTCCTAGTAGACCTGTCAGTGACATACACTGTGTTTTATAGATAAATTTCTAGGAGCCCTGACAGTGTTATACACTATGTTTTATAGATAGGTTCCTAGGAGCCCTGACAATGTTATACACTATGTTTTATAGATAGGTTCCTAGGAGCCCTGACAGTATTCTACACTATGTTTTATAGATAGGTTCCTAGGAGTCCTGACAGTGTTCTACACTATGTTTTATAGATAGGTTCCTAGGAGCCCTGACAGTATTATACACTATGTTTTATAGATAGGTTCCTAGGAGCCCTGACAGTATTCTACACTATGTTTTATAGATAGGTTCCTAGTAGACCTGACAGTGACATACACTATGTTTTATAGATAGGTTCCCAGGAGCCCTGACAGTGTTCTACACTATGTTTTATAGATAGGTTCCTAGGAGTTCTGACAGTGTTGTACGCTATGTTTTATAGATAGGTTCCTAGGAGCCCTGACAGTGTCCTACACTATGTTTTATAGATAGGTTCCTAGGAGCCCTGACAGTGTCATACACTATGTTTTATAGATAGGTCCCTAGGAGCCCTGACAGTGTTTTATGCTATGTTTCATAGATAGGTTCCTAGGAGCCCTGACAGTGTCCTACACTATGTTTTATAGATAGGTTCCTAGGAGCCCTGACAGTGTCATACACTATGTTTTATAGATAGGTTCCTAGGAGCCCTGACAGTGTTCTACACTATGTTTTATAGATAGGTCCCTAGGAGCTCTGACAGTATTATACACTATGTTTTATAGATAGGTTCCTAGGAGCTCTGACAGTGTTATACACTTTGTTTTATAGATAGGTTCCTAGGAGCCCTGACAGTATTATACACTATGTTTTATAGATAGGTTCCTAGGAGCCCTGACAGTATTCTACACTATGTTTTATAGATAGGTTCCTAGTAGACCTGACAGTGACATACACTATGTTTTATAGATAAATTCCTAGGAGCCCTGACAGTGTTATACACTATGTTTTATAGATAGGTTCCTAGGAGCCCTGACAGTATTCTACACTATGTTTTATAGATAGGTTCCTAGGAGCCCTGACAGTGTTCTACACTATGTTTTATAGATAGGTTCCTAGTAGACCTGACAGTGACATACACTATGTTTTATAGATAGGTTCCCAGGAGCCCTGACAGTGTTCTACACTATGTTTTATAGATAGGTTCCTAGGAGCCCTGACAGTTTTCTACACTATGTTTTATAGATAGGTTCCTAGGAGTTCTGACAGTGTTGTACGCTATGTTTTATAGATATTTTCCTAGGAGCCCTGACAGTGTCCTACACTATGTTTTATAGATAGGTTCCTAGGAGCCCTGACAGTGTCATACACTATGTTTTATAGATAGGTTCCTAGGAGCCCTGACAGTGTTTTACACTATGTTTTATAGATAGGTTCCTAGTAGCCCTGACAATGTTATACACTATGTTTTATAGATAGGTTCCTAGTAGACCTGACAGTGACATACACTATGTTTTATAGATAGGTTCCTAGGAGCCCTGACAGTGTTCTACACTATGTTTTATAGATAGGTTCCTAGGAGTTCTGACAGTGTTGTACGCTATGTTTTATAGATAGGTTCCTAGGAGCCCTGACAGTGTCCTACACTATGTTTTATAGATAGGTTCCTAGGAGCCCTGACAGTGTCATACACTATGTTTTATAGATAGGTCCCTAGGAGCCCTGACAGTGTTTTATGCTATGTTTCATAGATAGGTTCCTAGGAGCCCTGACAGTGTCCTACACTATGTTTTATAGATAGGTTCCTAGGAGCCCTGACAGTGTTATACACTATGTTTTATAGATAGGTTCCTAGGAGCCCTGACAGTGTTCTACACTATGTTTTATAGATAGGTCCCTAGGAGCTCTGACAG
Source organism: Leptodactylus fuscus (assembly GCF_031893055.1). NCBI lineage: Eukaryota > Metazoa > Chordata > Amphibia > Anura > Leptodactylidae > Leptodactylus > Leptodactylus fuscus. The sequence goes on along the minus strand of NC_134265.1, from coordinate 30,065,684 downwards.
TATTATACACTATGTTTTATAGATAGGTTCCTAGGAGCTCTGACAGTGTTATACACTTTGTTTTATAGATAGGTTCCTAGGAGCCCTGACAGTATTATACACTATGTTTTATAGATAGGTTCCTAGGAGCCCTGACAGTATTCTACACTATGTTTTATAGATAGGTTCCTAGTAGACCTGACAGTGACATACACTATGTTTTATAGATAAATTCCTAGGAGCCCTGACAGTGTTATACACTATGTTTTATAGATAGGTTCCTAGGAGCCCTGACAGTATTCTACACTATGTTTTATAGATAGGTTCCTAGGAGCCCTGACAGTGTTCTACACTATGTTTTATAGATAGGTTCCTAGTAGACCTGACAGTGACATACACTATGTTTTATAGATAGGTTCCCAGGAGCCCTGACAGTGTTCTACACTATGTTTTATAGATAGGTTCCTAGGAGCCCTGACAGTTTTCTACACTATGTTTTATAGATAGTTTCCTAGGAGTTCTGACAGTGTTGTACGCTATGTTTTATAGATATTTTCCTAGGAGCCCTGACAGTGTCCTACACTATGTTTTATAGATAGGTTCCTAGGAGCCCTGACAGTGTCATACACTATGTTTTATAGATAGGTTCCTAGGAGCCCTGACAGTGTTTTACGCTATGTTTCATAGATAGGTTCCTAGGAGCCTTGACAGTGTTTTACACTATGCTTTATAGATAAGTTCCTAGGAGCCTTGACAGTGTTTTACACTATGTTTTATAGATAGGTTCCTAGTAGCCCTGACAATGTTATACACTATGTTTTATAGATAGGTTCTTTGGAGCCCTGACAGTGTCCTATACTATGTTTTATAGATAGGTTCTTAGGAGCCCTGACAGTATTATACACTATGTTTTATAGATAGGTTCTAAGGAGCCCTGACAGTGTTCTACTCTATGTTTTAGCCCTTTTAAGGTGTGGTTTATACTAAACTTGATCAACCTAAAATAAATCTAGGACTTGAGCCACCCGAACTGAAAATGAATCCTGAGAGGTTCACCTATCTCTACTGCTTATACTTCACGTTTGATGTCTCATTCGATCATACCGTGTTTATTCACATATGGTATATGAATGAATCCAGAGGCTAAAAAAACATTGCTTAAAAATAACAAAAAATCCTTCATACATTAAAATGTATCTTGGGTGGTAAATTAAGTGCAGGTGAACCCACATTCTACAAGATACTCCAACAGCTTTTTAACAAATGGTTTTTTTCAATATTATCTCGGTGATCAATGGACTGATGTAAACTTAACTTATTCTGCTCCAGCGGAGGACATTACCCAACCATTACATCACTAATGTCATTTCTCCATGGCGGAGCAGTCAGGGTTTTTTGTAGCAACCATAAGGTGCACAGTGCTACATCTGGCTCAAGTATGATTGTTCTACATCTGAAGACATATACTATTTATGATCTAAGCAATAGTGTCTGATGCCAAATATAAGTACATGTGTACATGTGTAACACTGGCTGGGATTTCTTTTTATGAGATCTTGGACTAGTATCACAATAGGAGGAAAGCTGAAGTCCTTCGCGCAGTGAACCTTCACTATCTACAGGTGCTGCAAGAAATGTTTGACCACTAATCTAAAGAATAAGGTAAGTGCACTATCATACATACATCCCAGAGCCTGAATGGAGATCAATGGCATTTAGGAACTGCTATGAGTTGTAACAGGCCAAAGTGTCCCAGCCCTGCTATACCCCAAAGTGGGGAGCGAAATGCAGAATCGGTGTTGCGGTGCGCATTATTTTGGTTTCCCCAGTGTGCATAGAGTAGCATAAGAAACTGGCGGCCATTTTACAGAAATAAATAGGGCCCTGGGAATTTGCAGAAATGTTGAAAAGAACAGCAATATGTATTTTAACTATAGTCTGCATTTACTGTGGAGACCCATCATTATTTTATTTATGGCCTCCTAGGAGAGAGTCGGAAACTGTGAGGAAGCCCAAAAGAAGTGAGTGAAGTGAATATAAATGTTTTCATATATATGCACATGTTTAATAAGGTATATGGCCTCTGCCTAATATAGCCCAAAGTATAACGCTGCAGCCATTGTATTTTCGCCCAAGACGAATCTCCATTTGGAACAACTTGGAATTTTCAGGTCAAATCCGGCTCGATACAAGTCGGTTCATCCATCTCTATGCAACACAATTGTTCAAGATAACATTGCTACATCTATAAGATTGTGTCCATATGGAGGTAAAAATGGCCATAAACAGTGGCGTAACTACCGCTATAGCAGCAGAGGCAGCTGCCACAGGGCCCGGAACCCCGAGTATAATGATTGGCGGACCGGGAGAGGTAAAAAACATAAAAAAAAAATGTTACTTACCTCTCCACGATCCTGCCAGGCCTCCTTCCTGACGTCCTTTCTGATGTCTCTGACGTCACATGAACCCGGCCTGCGTCCCGGGTCATGTGATGTCCGACGTCATAGAAGAAGGACGGCAGCAGAGAAGACAGCGTAGGAGCCGGGGACAGGTAAGTAACAGTGGTTTTTTATGTTTTTATTCCCCCAGGTCTCCAATTATTATACTCTGGGGTCTGAAAAGACCCCCGAGTATAATAATTGTTTATGGGTGTCCACAGTGGGACATAATAATGTGTGCAGGGGCCACTATAGGGAATAATACTGTGTGCAGGGGCCACTATGGGGGGTAATACTGTGTGCAGGGGCCACTATGGGGGATAATACTGTGTGCAGGGGCCACTATGGGGGATAATACTGTGTGCAGGGGCCACTATGGGCATAATACTGTGTGCAGGGGCCACTATGGGGGATAATACTGTGTGCAGGGGCCACTATGGGGGATAATACTGTGTGCAGGGGCCACTATTGGGGATAATACTGTGTGCAGGGGCCACTATTGGGGATAATACTGTGTGCAGGGGCCACTATGGGGCATAATAGAACGTGCAGGAATGCGGAGGAGGGGGGTTGGTCAAGGTCTTCGGCCCCACCATTCCTAGTTACACCACTGGCCATAAAGCTCTATAGTTTCGATAGTATGGCGCCTTATGTTCAATGGTCGTACAATTCTGCCATATGGGTATACGTATGAACCCGTATTTGAGCAAACCATGTGGTCTACTTATCAGATCAGCAGGGATTAGTTAGAGGAACGTTCTCTACTACTGTTGTTAGTGTCCGGCTGTTACTTGTTACTTGTCTGTCCTCTTGTAATGTTCTGGCATGTGGCTGTTCATACCACCATCGCCCACACATACGAGCCCCGCCATCGCTCCAGTATTTGTGCCAGTGTCACGCATACACTGAAACGTCTAACACAAAGTTTTCTTTTCTGTTTACCCCTCAACTGGCAAAATTCCCTGCGAGCGCTCATTACAAATCCGGAGTATGTAACATGTGATCTGCTTCTGGTATAGGAAAACAAATGTAAAGGTCTAATCACCGCCATCTGATCTTCAGATAAGCCACTGCTATGATTCATCAAAGCCTCACAAAGTGCCTGAACCCAAGAGCACGGGATCAAAACCTGTTACTCACCACCTGCCGCATGTACCAAACATCATGGACTTTCCACAAACAGATGTTGCAGAAATCAAAGACAACCGAGAACGTGCACAATTATCAATCTGAAATGACTGATGACTTAAATGCGTGACCCAAGGGGACAGGAAGTAGATGTTCAGTGCGTGATATCTACACAGAGGATCTGCCTGAGCAAAGTATTGGGAAACCCACAAAATGGTTGCAATTACTTTCATAACAGTCGTAACGGAATCGTGTAGACGTCTCTTCCGATTCTTCGACTATTTTTTTTTTTTTTTTTTTTGATGAAGCAGATGTTGGCTGAGAAGAGATAATTATGTAAAATATATATCTATATAGAAGTCAAATAAACCGTTCATAAAGGCAGAAGACATACACCGCTGTGCAAATGTTTTAGGCAAGTGGAGGGGGAATGGTGCAAACTAAGAATGCTCTAAACACAGAAGAGTTAAAAGAAAAGTTTAATTTGGGGTATTCGTATATACTCGAGTATAAGCCAAATTTTTCAGCCTAGTTTTTGTGCTGAAAAAGCCCCCCTCGGCTTATACTCCAGTCAAGCAAAAAATAAAAAATAAAAAATTTTAAAAAAATAAAGAAATAAAAGTTGTAAATCCCTCCTTTCCCTAGAATACTTACAAAAGTAGAAAATGACTGTGAAACACAAACACATTAGGTATCCCTGTGTCTGACAGTGCCTGGTCTACTGAATATAGAGGATCTGCAGTGCTCCTGTTCTGTCCAAAAGGGGTTAATAGGAGCACTGCAGATCCCCTATATTCAGCCAGACTGAATTCCACGTGGGGGAATTAAAAACAGTCCTCAAGCTCAGGGAAGGGGCAGACAGACAACCAAAGCACCCCCTCGACTTCCCCAGCACCCAGCACTTACTGCACCCAAAAACTCCGACCATTTTAATTTTTGAAATTTTCCAGTAGCTGCTGCATTTCCCCCCCTCGGCTTATACTCGAGTCAATAAGTTTTCCCAGTTTTTTTGTGGTAAAATTAGGGGTCTCGGCTTATATTCGGGTCGGCTTATACTCGAGTATATACGGTAACAAAATGAAATGAATGAAAAAAAGAGAAATCTAAATCACATCAATATTTGGTGGAACCATAGGTTAGAGTTCCAAACTATAACTCAAGCACATGATGTGACCATAAAGGGTGACTCTGCTTCCACGCTCAACTATCACACTAGGCTACAGAGGAATGAAGTGACCCCAACATCCACACAAATAGCTGCCACCACCGACAACTTACACTTATATACCCAGACTATACACACCTATCCACCTGCACACAGGTAACAAGCCTAAGCAATGTTTTCTTTCTTGGGGATTGTGGAGATATTTCAGAGCCAAGGACAATCATGTTAAAAATTGGGATTGAGTACAAACAAAAAACGTACAGTGCCTACAGAAAAAAAAGATTAATAAAAAACATAAATATAAGTAAACAATGTACAATATAAAAAGGAAATACAATAAAGAGCAGAATTCTTACAAGCCTGGCCGTGATGAATAAGTAGATAGATAGCAAACTTGCGTCCCTGGGGTTTCTACACATCCCCATTTTTGAAGGACCTCTAATCCAACCCCTTTTCTGGAACCTCCCACCGGTAAAATGGGGTTGGATCGTTACATGCACCAAATCCACAGAGATATGATCTATTTTGGGAACATGCCATATCTCTGGCTGGGTACCACCTATAGATTTGGTGATGCCAAAGGTTTTTACAAATCCAGGCATACCGAACATGAAGATTAAATCATTCTCCCTTCCACAGATACATAATTTTCAGGGCTCAGATACTTGAAGTCACTGATGGTTGAAGATCCCTAGCCATGCATGGATGGTTATAATACATGAATTATGACATCCATGGTTTGAAGTCAGGTTTTTATTTTCCTTTCTTCCATATAATGGTTTTGGCCTGGCATGCTTCTAAACTGATAAAGTCGCCGTGGAGTTCGATCTACAAGTTACCCGCTTGGATTTTTTAATTTTCTGTTTACACTCAATTACCATTCTTCTTTAATGACCTTTATCCTGAGTTGTGGATTGGAATTACAAAGGAGTAGCTCTCAATTCAGCCAGATGTACTGATACATTTATCCAAACTCCTAACCAAAAGAAAAAAAATGGACAAAGAAAACAGAAGTAGACATATAACAAATAACACAGTATGATATACTGTATACATTGCCCTTTGCCTCCCATCAATTTTTCCTTGGTACACTTGCTGACAACTTTTGAAGGAACTTGACATGAAGGTTGTTTTCACCACCTTGGAGAATTTATCTTCCTCTGTAGATGTAGGCTTATGGCAATCCTTCTATTTTTTCATGTAATCCCAGACAGTCTCGATGATGTTGAGATCAGGGCTCAGTGGGGGTCATATCATCACTTCTAAAGGGCGGTCACATTAAATATTGATGGGATTTAGATTTTTTTTTTGTATATTAGGAACCTGCTACACAAAGATCACCGTGAAGTGACGGATGGGCTCATATAACTTGATCAAAGTGTTTACTAAGAACCTCAATTTTATTTATTTTGCTTACTCTAGATTTTAAGGACACGTTGATCCAGGGTTTTTATACTGACTGCCAGATTGGAGTCGGGAAGGAATTTTTTTCCCTGAAATAGGGCAATTGGCATGAGCCTCATGGGTTTTTTTTTTACTTTCCCCTGGATCAACACTGTAGGGGATTGTAGGGTTATAGGTTGGACTTGATGGACTGATGTCTTCATCCAACCTCATCTACTATGTAACTTATATAGCATCATCATATTCCACAGCGATTTGTATGGCTGTTGTCAACCCTGTCTCATATAGGGATCACAATCTAAATTCCCTTTCCAAATGTTTGGGACAATCAATGTATAATACATTGTCCAGTCCATGTCTTTTCTTCTAAAATATTGGTGTACTGTATTTCTGTCCCCCCTCATATTTTAGTTTTTACCTTGGTACCAGCACACACCCCATTTGGTGCAGATGTTTTTGACTAGCCAAAGGCTAGCTAACTCTTGGTCATTTGAATAAGGCCATATGTTAAGGTGAATAGGGTTGAGCCGATCTTGACTTTTCAGGATTGATTTTAAAATCCGATTTCCGATCATTTTCATTCGAACCCGATCTCGATCCCAATTCTGATCCCAGTGCAAGTCAATGGGATTTATTAATCGGAGATCGGATTTTAAAAGCAATCCTATTCACTATACAGCATGGAATCTAACAATTGAACGCTTTAATTGTTAGAATCCACGCTGTGTAGTGAACCACTAAGTAGCCAGAGGATTTTTTTTTTTAATCCTCTGACTACTTAGTCCCCCCTGGTGTCCACTTACCTGCAGAGATGGCTGCTCCGGTGCCCGGCATTCTCCTTCTTCTTCACCTCGCTGCCGCTCCACACTGCTCTTCTCGCCTTGCTGCCCCCTGCCTCCCAGATTAGGAGAGTGTGGGCGGGTTAGGACAGTATGGGCAGGTACTGGGAGGGGAGACGTCACATCTGCCTGCCCTGTACCCGCCCACACTCTCCTAAGCCATAAGCCCCGCCTTCCTAGCTCTTTAAACACTAACGTGGGAGGCGGCGGCAGCGAGGCGAGAAGAGCAGCATGGAGCGGCAGCGAGGCGAAGAAGAAGGAGAACACCGGGTACCGGAGCAGCCATCTCTGGAGGTAAGTAGCTACTAGAGATGTTAGTTTAGTCTCCCATTAGAATGAATGGAGGCAGCCGGCGAGCAGGGGGTTAAGGTTCTGTGCTGGCTGCTGCCATTTATTCCCATGGAACCGCAGTGGAGCCTTCACACTGAGTATACACTCCACTCAGAATGAGCGGAGCGTATACTCACTGTGAAGGCTAAGCAAAGCATTGTGGGAAATAGTACCGATCTTGATACCACCTAAAAAGATCGTGTTCGGAAATGGTCACACAATACAGTACCACATGGTGTCTGCCAGTGCTGTGTGTCTGTGTGGTGGGATAGCCCAGAGCCTGATGACTTACTCAGGCAGTAGGGGTGCTGTTGAGCTGCTGGGCAACTTTCCCTAAGGGGGTTGTGCCGTAATGGTGGTGGTCGGCACCCAATAGTGTAAAGACACATTATACATAGGCTTATACACCGTGAACAAAGTGTATGCTAAGAACCTCATGTTCGTTTTGTAGATTTTCTTGAGAAGCATACTTGGATGTATACGCCATGTCTCTTTTTAACAAAATGCCAATATTTTATTGTTATCCGTTATCCCATTGCACCAAACAATGGATCCGCAAGGGTAAAACAAAAGCTTTCTAATTTATTGAGGTCATAATTCACTTTATAAACATCTGACACTCTAGATAGGCTAAGCTCATAAACACGTGCACTGTGTTGCAATAACTAAAGGACGATGAAACCTAAAGGAAGTCCTAAGAATACGGCGAAAGGTCCGATCCCATCTTAGCAAGCAAACATCTCGACTGAGATAAACCAGGTAAAAGCGAAAACAAGGAAACCTACTCCTGCTCTTATACGTTGTGAAATAGTGCGGTGCCCATCAATAATATTCTAAGGCTAAAATTCATTTGAAGCGCAATGTTGTACTCGTAGACTAAACACAATTTGGCATAAGCCAGATTTTGGTGCTCGCCTTAATGCTCCTCTGCGCTAGGCATGTTTAGGAATCCTCAGCTAAAATCCTAACTCAATTTGTCAGTATTATCTTTATGTCAACAGTCGTGCTTAAATATTTACAATAGACATAGTACTCTGAGGGTTCGCAACGCAAGATAAATGAGAAAAAATGTTAACAAAATGGATGATACTATTAAAAATGCCTGGCACTAGCAGAACGTTTTTATATACATGGAAATGTGCCTGCTCTAAGTATAATTTTTATTACATTTTATGTTTAGTTTTCTGCCTTCGGACACTTTGCTAACACAGAGCAGAACATCAAAGCGCCAGTAGTGAAATAATAAAGGTTTATTATCTGAATAATGCCTAATGCACAGAAAACAATGTATGGGCTCAGGGTGTCTGCTTATAGTCAGCTCAGCAGATCTGGCCATAAACTAACTTGTACCGCAAGGTAATAACCTTATAAAATTTGGAAAAAGTTTATTAAAATCACTTGGTTTGCATTTTAAAAGCTCTAAATTAACAAAAGGTTCAGGATACTACAAGAGACTAAAGTGGTCATAAACAGAGAAGTTATGTGGATTTTACACCGTCCAATATTCTGCACTGAATAATATAATAATAAATGTTAAAGGGAACCTGGTACATGGAAAATGCTGTTCCATCTGTAGGCACCATGTTATAGAGCAGGAGGAGCCGAGCAGATTGATATATACTTTTGTGGGAAAAGATTCAATGTAACCGGTTATTTATTCATTGACATATCTATGATGAGAAGCCCAGTGATTGATAGCCTCTCCTCTACAACTGTGCATGCAGAGATAGCTGTCAATCAATCGTACTGACCTAGAAAAGAGAACTAACCCCTCATTCACATCTGCGTTGGTATTCCATTCAGGGGAGTCCACATGTGGACCCCCCCGAATGGAATACTGAACGCATTGGCAAGCTGTGTGCTAGTGAAAGCACATGGACTCCATAGACTATAATGGGGTCCGTGTGCTTGCCGCGAGATCTCCGCAGGGAATATGCGGAGAGGAAAGTACTTCACAGTCTATTATCCTCTCCACATGACTCGTGCGGCGATCTCGCAGCAAGCACACAAATCCCATTATTGTTTATGGGGTTGGTGTGTTTTTACTGCACACCGCTTGCAAATGCGTTTGGTAGTCCATTAGGGGGTTCCCTATGCGGACTCCCCGAACAAATTACACAACACAGATGTGAACGAGGGGTAACATAATATTTATACCTCCACTGGCTTCCTATAGCCCAGCGAATTGAGTTCAAGCTACTAACACTGACATACAAAGCCATCCGCAACCTGTCCCCTCCATATATCTCCAACATAATCTCCCGCTACCTGCCCACACGTAACCTCAGATCCTCCAATGACCTCCTACTCCGCTCTGCTCTCATCCACTCCTCACACAACCATCTCCAAGATTTCTCTCGTGCATCCCCCCATACTCTGGAGCTCCTTACCACGACACATAAGACTGACCCCCACAATCACAGGCTTCAAGAAGGCCCTGAAGACTCACCTATTCAGGAAGGCCTACAACCTCCAATAACACTATCACCGCACCGCCATCTGTACAGTCTCCCCCTGTCTCCTTCTGTCTCTACCCCCCTTCCCTCATAGATTGTAAGCCCTCGCGGGCAGGGCCCTCTACCCCACTGTGCCAGTCAGTCATTGCTAGTATTATATCTACCTGTATATTCTGTGTATTGTATGTAATCCCCAAATATAAAGCACCATGGAATTAATATAATAATGTAAAGCACCATGGAATTAATATAATAATGTCCAGCACCATGGAATTAATATAATAATGTAAAGCACCATGGAATTAATATAATAATGTACAGAACCATGGAATCAATATAATAATGTACAGAACCATGGAATTAATTTAATAATGTAAAGCACCATGGAATTAATATAATAATGTAAAGCACCATGGAATTAATATAATAATATACAGCACCATGGAATTAATATAATAATGTCCAGCACCATGGAATTAATATAATAATGTAAAGCACCATGGAATTAATATAATAATGTACTGTACCATGGAATTAATAAAATAATGTAAAGCACCATGGAATTAATATAATAATGTAAAGCACCATGGAATTAATATAATAATGTAAAGCACCATGGAATTAATATAATAATGTAAAGCACCATGGAATTAATATAATAATGTAAAGCACCATGGAATTAATATAATAATGTACAGAACCATGGAATCAATATAATAATGTACAGAACCATGGAATTAATTTAATAATGTAAAGCACCATGGAATTAATATAATAATGTAAAGCACCATGGAATTAATATAATAATATACAGCACCATGGAATTAATATAATAATGTACAGCACCATGGAAGTAATATAATAATGTACTGTACCATGGAATTAATAAAATAATGTAAAGCACCATGGAATTAATATAATAATGTGAAGCACCATGGAATTAATATAATAATGTAAAGCACCATGGAATTAATATAATAATGTAAAGCACCATGGAATTAATATAATAATGTACAGCACCATGGAATTAATATAATAATGTAAAGCACCATGGAATTAATATAATAATGTAAAGCACCATGGAATTAATATAATAATGTAAAGCACCATGGAATTAATATAATAATGTACAGCACCATGGAATTAATGGTGCAATATAAATAAACAATAATAAATAATAAAATCGCCCAAGGCGGCATAAAAAAGTTTTTTACAAATTAACATAAACAACATAGGCATCCCGAAGTATGAAATTGCAAACCTATAAAAATATCAGCCTATTCGTACCAACCCACAGAATACAAGTGCCATGTGACTTTGGATGCACAGTGACCACTGAAAAATAGAAGGCCGAATGAAAGTCGATCAACCTCAGTTTTTCTCTAATTTCACCCCGTTCTGAATTTCTTTCCAGCTTCCCACTACATTGTACAGAATACTAAATGGCACCATTACAAAGTACAATTTATTCAGTAAAAAAAAGGCTCCGTGAACGTAAAAATTTAAAAAAAAAATTGTAACTTTTGGAAGGTGGGACGTAAAAAACAAAAATCTATGCAAGGGGTTAAGCTAAATAACCTCAGTATCTGTTTCTTGATATTGTAACTTATCTATCCAGTGAATTATATTGGTTACCCTTTCACTTCCCAGCTACTCTATATTGCCAAAATTACACATAACATTCCATTTGTTGTCTTGACTATTGACTATAGGGTAATGTTTTCTTCATCTTGTACATCGAGGCCCCTTCTGGTGCAGCTCATAATCTTATTTGACTTGGCAGCAGCTGCCTGACACTGGTTGCTACAGTTGAGATTAATATCCACAAGTATACCTTAATCTTTTTCATCCCCCTCTCCCCAATTTCTTTGCTCCTTGTGTAATGAGATTTCTTTTCTCAAGTCTTAAGTATATAACCTTTTATTCTCCATGTTAGAATTCCAAGTACTCTACATCACTCTGTAACCTAATCTTATGGTTTATTGTCCTCTGTGATTTGTAAGGCATCTACCAGGTAATGAAAGAGTTTCAACAAAAATGGTTTATTGTATGATGGAAAGATATCAGGTTTTCTAATAGGCTTTGTGAATCCATTCCTTACCGTTGTCGAAATCACAGCTAATGGAAAGAGGACCTGTAGCCAGGATTGACCTACATCATCTGATCGGCACTGTAACCCTTCATCTGATCGGCACTGTAACCCTTCATCTGATCGGCATTGTATCCCTTCATCTGATCAGCACTGTAACCCTTCATCTGATCGGCGCTGTCACCCTTCATCTGATCGGCGCTGTCACCCTTCATCTGATCGGCACTGTAACCCTTCATCTGATCGGCACTGTAACCCTTTATCTGATCGGCGCTGTCACCCTTCATCTGATCGGCACTGTCACCCTTCATCTGATCGGCACTGTCACCCTTCATCTGATCGGCGCTGTCACCCTTCATCTGATCGGCGCTGTCACCCTGACCATTCTGGTGCTTTGTTTATACAAATCTATTCAACTATTCCAAAGATATAAGGCCGGGTTCACACGGAGTTACGTGCCGCGAGATTTGGCACGTAGACGCCGCGTGACCCTTTGCGTGCCGTACACGCTCCCATTCATTTCAATGGGAGCGGGGAGCGTATGCGCCGCGCTAGTTTGCGGCCGTGAATAAATGCACGGCCGCAAACTAGCGCGGCGCATACGCTCCCCGCTCCCATTGAAATGAATGGGAGCGTGTACGGCACGCAAAGGGTCACGCGGCGTCTACGTGCCAAATCTCGCGGCACGTAACTCCGTGTGAACCCGGCCTAAGTCCTTTTATTGTTGATCAAATTAGGGTCCACTATCCAAGTGGGATCTCTGGGGGAATGCCCTTTGGCTAGTATACTTGCAGCATCCCAGAGTGCTACTGCTTTTCTGGTTTGTCCTTTTTGCCTCTGGATTATGTTGGTATGCCCTGTCTTCTATGTTCTATGTCATTGTTATACAAACAACATAGCAACAGAGGGATATAGAAATAATAACTACATAGTGAAATCCCACATCAATATTCGGTCCTCAAAAAGGGGAGGCGGCTCCCACCCAATGCGCGTTTCGGCAGAAGGCAGGCATGCCAAAACGCACATTAGATGGGAGCCAGCGCTTACACCTGTGTCCTCTACTCTCCCTTTACCTATGTATACTACAGTGTTGGTCAAAAGTAATGGCACCCCTGCAATTCTGTCAGATAATACTCATGATTGCAAGCACAAACTCTTTGGTATTATTATCTTCATTTAATTTGTCTTCAATGGAAAACCACAAAAAGAATTGTCATAAAGCCAAATTGGATATAATTCAACACCAAACATAAAAATGGGGGTGGACAAAAGTATTGGCACTGTTGTGATGCTTCTCTAATTTGTCTAATTAACAGCACCTGTTACTTAGCTGAGGCACCTAACAGGTGGTGGCAATAAATCACACTTGCAGCCAGTTGAAATGGATTAAAGTTTACTCAACCTCTGTCCTGTGTCCTTGTGTGTACCACATTGGGCATGGAGAAAAGAAAGAAGACCAAAGAACTGTCTGAGGACTTGAGAAGCAAAACTGTGAGGAAGCATGAGCAATCTCAAGGCTACAAGTCCATCTCCAAAGACCTGAATGTTCCTGTGTCTACCGTGCGCAGTGTCATCAAGAAGTTTAAAGCCCATGGCACTGTGGCTAACCTCCCTAGATGTGGACGGAAAAGAAAAATTGACAAGAGATTTCACCGCAAGATTGTGCGGATGGTGGATAAAGAACCTCGACTAACATCCAAACAAGTCCAAGCTGCCCTGCAGTCCGAGGGTACAACAGTGTCACCCCGTACTATCCGTCAGCGTCTGAATGAGAAGGGACTGTATGGTAGGAGACCCAGGAAGACCCCACTTCTTACCCAGAGACATAAAAAAGCCAGGCTGGAGTTTGCCCAAACTTACCTGAGAAAGCCAAAAACGTTTTAGAAGAATGTTCTCTGGTCAGATGAGACAAAAGTAGGAAAAGGCATCAACATAGAGTTTACAGGGGAAAAAAGAGGCCTTCAAAGAAAAGAACACGGTCCCTACAGTCAAACATGGCGGAGGGTCCCTGATGTTTTGGGGTTGCTTTGCTGCCTCTGGCACTGGACTGCTTGACCGTGTGCATGGCATTATGAAGTCTGAAGACGACCAACAAATTTTGCAGCATAATGTAGGGCCCAGTGTGAGAAAGCCGGGTCTCCCTCAGAGGTCAGGGGTCTTCCAGCAGGACAATGACCCAAAACACACTTCAGGTCAGCACTAGAAAATGGTTTGAGAGAAAGCACTGGAGACTTGTAAAGTGGCAGCAATGAGTCCAGCCCTGAATCCCATAGAACACCTGTGGAGAGATCTCTTGATGGCAGCTTGGAGAAGGCCCCCTTCACATCTCAGTTATTTTGTCTAAAGGTTGTGCTACCAAGTATTAGGCTGAGGGCGCCAATACTTTTGTCCGGCCCATTTTTGGAGTTTTGTGTAAAATGATCAATGATTTGACTTTTTTTTCATTCTCTTTTGTGTTTTTTCATTGCAAGCAAAATAAATGAAGATATTACCAAAGAGTTTGTGCTTGCAATCATTTTCTGGAAGAAAAGGGGGGACCAGTAAGTAGAGACCAGCAGGGATCTGGTCAGCTTCAGAACTGTATTGCTGGGCAGTCAATGAAGTGAGTAATACTTTTTTTAGTTTTTTAACCATCTTTCCAATATGTTATAAAAAGTATATCTGCCAGAGAACCACTGTAAGTAATATGCAAGCCATATGAAAGTGATAACAAAAAGAGTATATACAACAAAGCTGAGGTGCAGACATCAAATCCAGATGTGTAATAGCAACGTGGAATAAAATAGAAGAAAAAAGTGAAAAACAAATCTATTAAAAATCCCCATTATTGAATTGAGGAATAAATGGGGTCTCTAGGGCTATAATATTTTTAGCTTTCTTCCGTCATACTAGGTGGATCCAACCTCCAGGATACTCAATGATCAGCACGTTTTTCCAATGCATTGACTGACTGTTCCTGGTACTCTGGCCAATTCAATTCAGTTAAAGGCATTCAGATGCATAGCCCATTAAAGGGGTTATTATGAAATTTTTTCTTGGCCATAAATTTAAGATTGGTGAAGGAGCTGGTAGGTGGTGCCCAAACAGATCAGCTATACGGGTCTGCCTTCAACGCCTGTACCGTATACAGCATGGAGAGGTTTCCTGTACAGTGGCTGAATCCGATGGGAGCTGAGCTGCAGTACCGGCATTGGCCACTATTCAAGGCATGGAGCCAACTGCTTTTGACTGTATCTATACTGTATGGTATAAGGCTTGTACCATATCCATTATTACTTCTCACTTGACTGCTTTCTACCTTTTCAATGTTAGAAATTGTGGCTGAAAGATTTGGAAAACCAGCCAAAATCAGCCTTTTTTAATGTATTTACTTTAATCAGATAGTAAAGTCTATCACTTTTTCTAATCTTTTTTTTTTTTTTTTTTGCAGATAGTTTTTTAGACCTACCCTGTGCAGGGAGGGTGAGTAGATAATCTGTGACCTCATCTATTGTCAGTATTGGATGTAATGATGGCTCAGTGATGTTATCTATAGAGGTGTTATATATAGGAATTCCATGGTGCTGTACATTATTATATTAATGACCTCAAATGCCTGACATTAATAAGAATATTAACTCCAGCGTGTACCTGTGTTTTTCTTTCTTACTTTCACTTTCCTGTACGGAGCTCTTCTCTCCTCTCCTCCTCCTGGGGGAGACTTTGCAGGGTGCAGAGCAGGAGCTGAGCTGAAGAGACGGCACCGCAGGCCTTGCTGAACTGGCGGCGGGGGTGGGGCTACAACATCATAGAGCAGCTCATACAGAACCTTCCCCCGGAGTCCCTGCTTGCACGGCCGCTGCGCAGCTACAAGTGACTGCACAGTGAGTGACCGACTGTCAGTCAGTGCTTAGGCTACCGGGGCCCTGGGCAATTGCCCAGTCTGCCCCCCCATAACGCCGGCCCTGATTGTACTTAAAGGGGTTGTCCACTTTTATGTGATGAGCACACAGGTGCACAGCTGATTACCAGGCGACACCTGTGTGCTCATCACATGACCATGGACCGTAAATCACATGACCATGGTCAGAGTTTTATCCTCTAGAAGTAACAGAATGAATGACAGCAAGCCGAAATCTAGAAAACCGTGAGGAATTGATACAGAAAGTTAATTGTATATCTTTTTATTGTACATTTGTTTGTCAATATCAGTCTGAAAGTGGCCAACCCCTTTAATATTAAATAGTACCATTATAAAGTACAATTTGCTCTCATATTTCTCTGTGAACCAAAAAATAAAAAAGTTATAGCGTTTGAAAGATAGGGGCAAGTAAAAAACAAAAATTTAAAAATGGCTGCCGGCGGGAAATGGTTAAAAAAAACTAGGTAATTTTCTGGCAACAAATTTTCATTAAAAACATATACATTCAAAAACAGATCCTTGTAGCCAGACCGATGTGCAAACTGGTCCACGTGTCCTTATGGAGCAGCCGCCATGATTTATTTCCTTTTTATAGCTCGGGCTGCTTATTTTCGGACATTTCTTGAACATTGAGGGTTTTCTTTGTGTTACACAATAAGGCAAGAAACAAAATGAGACAAAGTGACTCCCTTCTCCATCACAGATGTCTACAAATTGATAGGTTCCTCTGAGAAGGTTTCCCACAATACTCCTTGAAGGAGATTGCTTTACTGTGTCTAAAGATACAAAGCTGGAAATCCACCGTTCTATGATGTCTAAAGTCATTTCGGCTCTAAGCGGTAGAACATAAGTTCAAAAGCAATCCTGAGTAATATATGACATCCGTCCTGTCACTCAGGCTATTCACTCACTTTGTCCCATATTCTATTATCCATTCTACTTGTAGACGTTTGAAATTTGACTCCCAGTTATGAGGCGGCCATCCATTGTCCGGTCCATTCTTACCTGCACAATATGGCTATTGAAGGGGATTAGGTATAACCTTTAATTGTAGGCTAGTAACATGCAAGCATCATAGAAGGACCAGATGTATGGAAGGATTTCATCAGGCTTCTTGTAACAAGATGGATTTGCTTGAGATTGATAGATAGATGATAGATAGATAGATAGATAGATAGATAGATAGGAGATAGATAGATAGATAGATAGATAGATAGATAGATAGATAGATAGATAGATAGGAGATAGATAGATAGATAGATAGATAGGAAATAGATAGATAGATAGATAGATAGATAGATAGGAGATAGATAGATAGATAGATAGATAGATAGATAGATAGATAGCAGATAGATAGATAGATAGATAGATAGATAGATCGATAGGAGATAGATAGATAGATAGATAGATAGATGATAGATAGATAGATAGATAGATAGATAGATAGATAGATAGGAGATAGATAGCTAGATAGATAGGAGATAGATAGATAGATAGCAGATAGATAGATAGATAGATAGATAGGAGATAGATAGATAGATAGATAGATAGATAGATAGATAGATAAATAGATGGATAGATAGGAGATAGATAGATAGATAGATAGATAGATAGGAGATAGATAGATAGATAGATAGATAGATAGATAGATAGATAGGAAATAGATAGATAGATAGATAGATAGATAGGAGATAGATAGCTAGATAGATAGATAGATAGATAGATAGATAGATAGATAGGAGATAGATAGATAGATAGATAGATAGATAGCAGATAGATAGATAGATAGATAGATAGATAGATAGGAGATAGATAGATAGATAGATAGATAGATAGATAGCAGATAGATAGATAGATAGATAGGAGATAGATAGATAGATAGATAGATAGATAAATAGATGGATAGATAGGAGATAGATAGATAGATAGATAGATAGATAAATAGATGGATAGATAGGAGATAGATAGATAGATAGATAGATAGCTAGATAGATAGATAGGAGATAGATAGATAGATAGATAGATAGATAGCAGATAGATAGATAGATAGATAGATAGATAGATAGGAGATAGATAGATAGATAGATAGATAGATAGATAGATAGATAGATAAATAGATGGATAGATAGGAGATAGATAGATAGATAGATAGATAGATAGATAGATAGATAGATAGGAGATAGATAGATAGATAGGAGATAGATAGATAGATAGATAAATAGATGGATAGATAGGAGATAGAGAGATAGATAGATAGATAGATAGATAGATAGGAGATAGATAGATAGATAGATAGATAGATAGGAGATAGATAGATAGATAGATAGATAGATAGATAGATAGATAGATAGGAGATAGATAGATAGATAGATAGATAGATAGATAGATAGGAGATAGATAGCTAGATAGATAGATAGGAGATAGATAGATAGATAGATAGATAGATAGATAGATAGCAGATAGATAGATAG
Source organism: Leptodactylus fuscus (assembly GCF_031893055.1). Lineage (NCBI taxonomy): Eukaryota > Metazoa > Chordata > Amphibia > Anura > Leptodactylidae > Leptodactylus > Leptodactylus fuscus. Next base: position 30,047,484 of record NC_134265.1, on the reverse strand, counting down.
ATAGATAGATAGATCGATAGGAGATAGATAGATAGATAGATAGATAGATAGGAGATAGATAGATAGATAGATAGATAGATAGATAGATAGATAGGAGATAGATAGCTAGATAGATAGGAGATAGATAGATAGATAGATAGATAGCAGATAGATAGATAGATAGATAGATAGATAGGAGATAGATAGATAGATAGATAAATAGATGGATAGATAGGAGATAGATAGATAGATAGATAGATAGATAGATAGGAGATAGATAGATAGATAGATAGATAGATAGATAGATAGGAAATAGATAGATAGATAGATAGATAGATAGATAGGAGATAGATAGCTAGATAGATAGATAGGAGATAGATAGATAGATAGATAGCAGATAGATAGATAGATAGATAGATAGATAGATAGATAGGAGATAGATAGCTAGATAGATAGATAGGAGATAGATAGATAGATAGATAGATAGATAGATAGCAGATAGATAGATAGATAGATAGATAGGAGATAGATAGATAGATAGATAGATAGATAGATAGATAAATAGATGGATAGATAGGAGATAGATAGATAGATAGATAGATAGATAGGAGATAGATAGATAGATAGATAGATAGATAGATAGATAGATAGGAGATAGATAGATAGATAGATAGATAGATAGATAGGAGATAGATAGCTAGATAGATAGATAGGAGATAGATAGATAGATAGATAGATAGATAGATAGATAGATAGCAGATAGATAGATAGATAGATAGATAGATAGATAGATAGATAGGAGATAGATAGATAGATAGATAGATAGATAGATAGATAGATAGGAGATAGATAGATAGATAGATAGATAGATAGGAGATAGATAGATAGATAGATAGATAGATAGATAAATAGATGGATAGATAGGAGATAGATAGATAGATAGATAGATAGATAGATAGGAGATAGATAGGAGATAGATAGATAGATAGATAGATAGATAGATAGATAGATAGATAGGAGATAGATAGATAGATAGATAGATAGATAGATAGGAGATAGATAGATAGATAGATAGATAGATAGATAGATAGGAGATAGATAGATAGATAGATAGATAGATAGATAGATAGATAGATAGAAACCCTCTATAAGGAATACCCTTCATTGTCTTTAGTTTTTCCAGACCGCCTGGTTGCTAAAGATACTTTGTTTCTTGTAAAGTATCTATATGATAGGTGACGTATTCAATGTAATGTAAAGCCCTCATCGCCCATATCTTTTCTTCTTTTGTTGTGCCATGTCTCCTGCCTGTATCTTGTAGTCACATCTGTAAGATTTGACCTTTTCAGTTGCAATAAACATAATTCTGAGTTTCACGCAACATGAAGTTTGTCAAATAAACAAGTAATTTTCTTATTTTCTTCAATCAGCTTCTTGTAGCAAGATGTTTATAACCTTCACATATTTAGACAGATGCCTCCATAAATGTTATTCCTCTTTACATACAGATACCTAGAAAATAAGTAAGGATTGTGATTTGTTATATACAGTATGTGTGCTAGAAAAGCTATGGAAAGAGGGTTAATAGATAGATAGATAGATAGATAGATAGATAGATAGATAGATGATAGATAGATATTGTAGATAAATGGAAGATACATAAAGATAAGATAAGATAAGATAATCCTTTAATAGTCCCACAGTGGGGAAATTTCAGTATGTTACAGCAGCATAGTAATACAGATACAGGATAATACACAGTAATATATTACAGACGTAGGCAAACATATGCTGAGAAGAGAAGATATACTAGGAGTCCACAGCAGCTAAGGAACAGAAGAAAGAAGGAAGACTTCATAGTCATAATCATTAGTTATCTGTGCGGAGTGTCTTCGCTTGGTCTGATGTAGATTATACAGCCTGGTCGCGGTTGGAAGGAAGGACTTGCGATAACTCCTTCTCACACTTGGGGTGAAGCAGACGGTCACTTACAGTACTGCCAAGTGCCATCAGGGTCCCATACATGGGGTGGGATTTGTTCTCCCGCATGGAGCTCACCAGATAAATGGATAGTCACATACTCTATATAGATATTGTACACGGATGGATAGATACATACTGTATATAGATATTGTAGATAGATAGATTGATAGATGAGAAAGGTCCAACACTCCTAGGACCGAAACATAGTTCTTGCAATACATTCAAATGAGTTCTTTTTCAGTATTTGGAGACCTGGTCCTTGTATGAACCGCTGCATGGGTTTTCCATGGGTTCACAAGGAAGCTTACACTCATTTGAAGACAATGATCCAGCTCTTGCAATGTATTTTATTGGTAAGAACCTGAGAATGAATCTTCCAAAACCTGAGCTCTTAGTGTTTCCACCATCTAGTAACCTACTTCAACTCATTTCTTTATTTGCAGACATCACACACCTCACAGATACACTCGCCATCACAGTGGCAAATGTATATATCTGGTCTGATCAATAACAGCAACAAATAGGCAAACAAAAGATAGATCAGAGAACACATGTCCATCAATAATCCACCCACAACAACATTAATATATATCTATATTTATACTGTCAGTGCTTAAATTGTAAAAAATTTTTAGGGGGAACTCTGGAAAAATGGCTCCCCTCCCCCTCGCACCCCCCCCCCTCTACACACACTGCAATCCAGCCCCCGCGGACATCATGTGCATTCCTGCACACACTATTATGCCCAATATTGGCATAAATTATGCATCATAGTGACCCTTGCACACAGTATTATATGCCCCCAAGTGGCCCCTGCACACAGTATTATATGCCCCCAAGTGGCCCCTGCACACAGTATTATATGCCCCCAAGTGGCCCCTACCCACAGTATTATATGCCCCATAGTGGCCTTTGCACACAGTATTATATGCCTCCAAGTGGCCCCTGCACACATTATTATATGCCCCATAGTGGCCCATGCACACAGTAATATATGCCCCAAGTGGCCTTTGCACACAGTAATATATGCCCCAAGTGTCCCCTGCACACAGTAATATATGCCCCAAGTGGCCTTTGCACACAGTAATATATGCCCCAAGTGTCCCCTGCACACAGTAATATATGCCCCAAGTGGCCTTTGCACACAGTAATATATGCCCCAAGTGACCCCTGCACACAGTATTATGTGGCCCCTGCACACATTATTATATGCCCCATAGTGGCCCATGCACACAGTAATATATGCCCCAAGTGGCCTTTGCACACAGTAATATATGCCCCAAGTGTCCCCTGCACACAGTAATATATGCCCCAAGTGGCCTTTGCACACAGTAATATATGCCCCAAGTGACCCCTGCACACAGTATTATGTGGCCCTTGCACACATTATTATATGCTCCTAAGTGGTCCCTACACAGTGTTATATATCCCAAGTGGCCCTTGCACAGAGTATTATGCGGCAATGTGGACAACCAGAGAGTATATCCCAGAGCCCAGACCAGAGTAGACCCCAGAGTAAAACTGTTACTTACCTCTCCCTGGCTCCGGAGCACTTCCCGCAGATAATTTGGCTATTTTCAATGTAGTATGGCGGGACTCTGGACATCACATGAGCAGGGAGCTTGCACCGCGAAGCGTAAGGATGCAAGCCCCATGCCCATGTGACATCTGAGACGTCATCCAAGTAGGCCTGAAGTCCTCAGGAGCTGGGAAAGGTAAGTAACAGCGTTTATTATGTTCCGCATTGTGGGTCAGACAACCTCTTAGTATATACTATATAAATTATATGGTATAAGCTAAGAAATCATACCGGAACAGTGACAGGCATTTTTTAATTATGCACGTTCCGGCCTAATTTAACCACTGTATACATATATAATGGATGGATTTTACCAGATCAAGTGATGGAAGACGGAGGGATAATCCATCTAAGAGTTTAATGTTCTCTTTCTATTGCCCTACTTGATATACTCATCCTGGCCCTCAGCTAACTCCCACCCTACAAAGGAAGTCCCATATCAACCAACCCCTGTACTAGTATCCCTACCACTCCCTACATATTTCAGGCATCATCGATACCAGTCCACAGGAGTGAATGGTTTAGATAGTTGACCTCTTCACAGGGTTACTAAATTCTATACTGATTCTATACTGATATACATGTCTTATATCTGTATTTTTGACTCACGTTATGAGAACCTACGGTGGCTCTGGCGGATTATAGTTTCACATAGGCCAGATTGCTTATGGATAATTTAAAAACAATTTTGGATATTTTTACATTGCAACGAGTATTGGATATTTGTCTTCAAATGAGTTTATATGAACCAGTGGGAGATCCATGCATGGGCAAATACAAGGACTAGAACCCATATCATCGGAGGACCATGTGAACATACTACTTTTTCTACTAACCTACTGCACCTAAACAGGTGTAGTTCTCAGGGGAACTGAGCCTACAGAGCATGCTCAGTTTCCCTGAGAACTACACGAGCGTGCTGCGCATGCGCAGTACAGTAGTGCAGTTCTCTACAACACAATGGCACTCGGGCATGCGTAGTACGGCTCAGAATGGAGCGCTACTGTGCATGCCCAAGATTTCAACAGCCAGAGTGAGACTAGAGAAGATATAGGCAGTATCTGGAGAAAGAGGGCATATGGAGTACAAGCAATGGAGGGGTGTTTCTGAGGTATAACGCAGGGGATGCTCGCTGGCCTTGGGGAACGCCCAGGGTGCTCTGTGACCCTCATTTACATATTCTATTTTTTTGTTTTTAACAGAAACCGGGGGGTCATTTGCAGGACTAGAGGCAGCACCTGAATAACCTTTTTAAAGACTATTCAGGCATATGTTTAACTAAAAAAGGGTTATCTGAATGATAGAATCCCTTTAAGAGACAAGAACAGCTTCCTCTTCAAAATGGTTGACTATGCTGGTTTATGAAGGGTGGCATTTCCAAGGTCAGACGTCCAACTGTACCAGTGGAGACACACACCTTATAAATCAGGTCCTTCCATACCCTCGCCATGGCCACTTTGAGTGGCAAGGAGGGCACAAATGTGAAAAAAAAACAGCATACATTTTAGAACAAAAAACCCAATTTGCGCAAAAATTTTCAACTTTTTCATGCCTTGTATTTCAGAAAACTGGAGTATAAAGCATGATTTGGGGTATAACAGTCCGTGGAGTCTCATCTTCCTCTTAGTTGGTGACTGCTATATATGGGGAGGTGGGGTGGGGTGAGTGGCTTGGGGTATAACAGTCCGTGGAGTCTCATCTTCCACTTAGTTGGTGGCCGCTATATATGGGGAGGTGGGGTGGGTGGTTTGGGGTATAACAGTCCGTGGAGTCTCATCTTCCTCTTAGTTGGTGACCGCTATATGGGGAAGTGGGGTGGGGTGGTAGTTTGGGGTATAACAGTCCGTGGAGGCTCATCTTCCTATTAGTTGGTGACTGCTATATATGGGGAGGTGGGGTGGGGTAGGTGGTTTGGGGTATAACAGTCCGTGGAGTCTCATTTTCCTCTTAGTTGGTGGCCGCTATATGGGGAAGTGGGGTGGGGTGGTGGTTTGGGGTATAACAGTCCGTGGAGTCTCATCTACCTCTTAGTTGGTGGCTGCTATATGGGGAAGTGGGGTGGGGTGGGTGGTTTGGGGTATAACAGTCCGTGGAGTCTCATCTTCCTCTTAGTTGGTGGCCGCTATACAGTATATGGGGAGGTGGGGTGGGGTGGGTGGTTTGGGGTATAACAGTCCGTGGAGCCTCATCTTCATCTTAGTTGGTGGCCGCTATATGGGGAAGTGGGGTGGGGTGGTGGTTTGGGGTATAACAGTCCGTGGAGTCTCATCTTCCTATTAGTTGGTGACCCCTATATATGGGGAGGTGGGATGGGGTGGGTGGCAGGTATATTTGGCCACGTGTGCAACCAGGTCACCTGGTCATCATGCAGCACCCATCGGAGCTGGACCCCTGAAGACCTAATGATTTACAGAAATTTTGCAAGTTGGTGATGGAAATGCCCAGCCCTTACCTTGAATGAAGAGGGAGGTGAAGTTGAGGTCTGAGCACCTAAGCCCCATTTGGCCGTGACCGTACTGAATGTTCTCAGCCAATGTTATGCCCCTTCTGTTCTGTACACATTGACTGTGTTAAATTTCATGATTTTGGACAAATTTTTCATTGATCAAATCCTTGATTTGCTGAGGATCTGGGGCATCTCACGCTTTACTCTCTCCTTGGCATGCAGTGATGTGTACATTCGCTGTTGTGGTGATCAGATGATACGATACGACCTTCAGTTCTCCTGATCTTCCCATGAAATGAGAACAACATGTGTGAGACCACCAACGTGTTACTTAATATTCAGCTCTTTAAACTTACCAGGGATCTCACATGATGGAATATAGATGAAACTTTGGAGAAATGTTTGCAAAACAAACATAGTAATGAAGTAAACATCATCAAAATATACAATGTATCCTCTGAAAATAAACTCGCCGTCTGAACGAATGCATTTATGTTATTTCTATTCGCATGTTGTATTTTCTACATGGCGGTATGAATTAGCAAGATTGACCTGGTGGGAGAAGGACATGGAGCACATCGAGTAGCAATGGCACTTACGTGTCTCTTCACATATTCTTGGCCTGACCTTATATACCTCATATCAGTTTACAAGGGTTATCGGGATAGACAGGATTGTGCAAAAGTTTTAGGCCAATCTAGAAAAATGTTACAAAGTAAGAATACTTGCAGAAATAGAAGCGCCAGGAGTTTATATTTTTTGTATTTCTCAGGGAATTTGTCATTATTCAGCCGAAAGTCAGGTTCAATGACTTGGCCACTTCCAAGGAGTCTTCCCATCTTGGAGTCTATGGCGATATCATTAAGATATTCCTTAAATAGCTAATGAATGTGGACTCCATCTCTGACCCTGCGGCTATTTTGAGGAGTCCTGTACAAATGAAGGGAAGGATTTGCAGCACACACGTGGCCCTCCCTCATTCCCTTGTGGCCCCATTCTCAAGATGGATGTGGGTCCCAGAGCAGGGACATCTATCAAGCATTTGTGAGACAAGCAGAGATAGCAGAGTGAATGTCAGTACAGAAGGGAGGAAGAATAAACATAGGAACATAGAAGACTGACAGAAGAATAGAATAATACTCCATGGTCCATCTAACCTGCACTTATATTATTTCTATTTTATCTTAGGATAGACGTGTTATCCCAGGCATAATAATATTCACTTACTATAGATTGCAATAGATCCTGATAAGTGGAGAGAATCATTTTTCCCAGATAGCATATATTACAATATTTCTTATATTCACCTGTAGTACCATGGGTGTAACACAAGGGGGCTGCTATGGGACCTAACAACTGGGGGGGAGGTAAGCATTACTGCTGAGACCTAGAGTGTAATAAGTGTTAACTATGGATGATGTAAGAGGGTGTGGGATACCGGGTGCACCGTCATCATTTTACTGAGGCATCATAATACCTGCATGTGACATCAGAATTATTATCTTCATATGTTGTAATGTCACAGTGTACAGAGATCTACTGTGTAAGTATTATATATGCACTGTGATGTCATAGTGGGTATAATTTCTGCATATTTATGTACTGTAATGACTCTGTATTTACTATCTCTGTACTGTGACATCACTGTGTGTATTATCCCTGTACTGTGACATCACTGTGTGTATTATCTCTGTATTGTGACATCACTGTGTGTATTATCCCTGTACTGTGACATCACTGTGTGTATTATCCCTGTACTGTGACATCACTGTGTGTATTATCCCTGTACTGTGACATCACTGTGTGTATTATCCCTGTACTGTGACATCACTGTGTGTATTATCTCTGTATTGTGACATCACTGTGTGTATTATCCCTGTACTGTGACATCACTGTGTGTATTATCCCTGTACTGTGACATCACTGTGTGTATTACCCCCATACTGTGACATCACTATGTGTATTATCCCTGTACTGTGACATCACTGTGTGTATTATCCCTGTACTGTGACATCACTGTGTGTATTATCCCTGTACTGTGACATCACTGTGTGTATTATCCCTGTACTGTGACATCACTGTGCGTATTATCTCTGTACTGTGACATCACTGTGCGTATTATCCCTGTACTGTGACATCACTGTGTGTATTATCCCTGTACTGTGACATCACTGTGTGTATTATCCCTGTACTGTGACATCACTGTGTGTATTATCCCTGTACTGTGACATCACTGTGTGTATTATCTCTGTACTGTGACATCACTGTGTGTATTATCTCTGTACTGTGACATCACTGTGTGTATTATCCCTGTACTGTGACATCACTGTGTGTATTATCTCTGTACTGTGACATCACTGTGTGTATTATCCCTGTACTGTGACATCACTGTGTGTATTATCTCTGTACTGTGACATCACTGTGTGTATTATCCCTGTACTCAGGGGCGTAACTACCGTGGTAGCAGCAGTAGCAGCTGCCACAGGGCCCGGGCCTTTAGGGGGCCCGGTGACAGCCGCTACCGCTGCGTTTTTTGTTTTTTTTTAAAAAAGTCCGTTACGGGCCCCATTCACTTGCCGATCCTGGCTGGGCCGGGATCGGCAAGTGACACCGCGGGGCCCACAGAGGCTATCATTATACTCGGGGGTCTTTGCAGACCCCCGAGTATAATGATCGGCGCACTGGGAGGGGTAAGGTAACATAAAAAACAGTGTTACTTACCTCTCCGCGATCCTGCCAGGCCTCCGTCATTTGTGTCTGACGTCTCTGATGTCACATGACCCAGGCCAGCTTCCCGGGTCATGTGACGTCTGACGTCATTAAAGCTGGACAAGAGCGGACAGGACAGCCGACAGGAACAGGTAAGCAACTGTCTCTGTTCTTTTAATGGTTTTAATCCCCCGGGTCTCCGATTATTATACTCTGGGGTCTTTTCAGACCCCAGAGTATAATAAATGTTTATAGGTGTCCACAGTGGGACATATGGGGACACTATGGGGGAGAATACTGTGTGTGCAGGGGCACTATAGGGGTTAATACTGTGTGTGCAGGGGACACTATTGGGGATAATACTGTGTGCAGGGCTTACTAAGGGACATAATAGAGTGCGGAGGAGGGGGTCAGTCGAGGTCTTCGGCATCGGTTTGGGGAGGGGGGGCCCCATGTCAAAAGTTCGCCACGGGGCCCCGCCATTCCTAGTTACGCCACTGCCTGTACTGTGACATCACTGTGTGTATTATCCCTGTACTGTGACATCACTGTGTGTATTATATATGTACTGTGACATCACTGTGTTTATTATCTCTGTACTGTGACATCACTGTTTGTATTATCCTGTACTGTGACATCAATGTGTGTATTATCCCTGTACTGTGACATCACTGTGTGTATTATCTCTGTACTGTGACATCACTGTGTGTATTATCTCTGTACTGTGACATCACTGTGTGTATTATCTCTGTACTGTGACATCACTGTGTGTATTATCCCTGTACTGTGACATCACTGTGTGTATTATCCCTGTACTGTGACATCACTGTGTGTATTATCTCTGTACTGTGACATCACTGTGTGTATTATCTCTGTACTGTGACATCACTGTGTGTATTATCTCTGTACTGTGACATCACTGTGTGTATTATCCTGTACTGTGACATCACTGTGTGTATTATCCCTGTGCTGTGACATCACTGTGTGTATTATCCCTGTACTGTGACATCACTGTGTGTATTATCTCTGTACTGTGACATCACTGTGTGTATTATCTCTGTACTGTGACATCACTGTGTGTATTATCCCTGTACTGTGACATCACTGTGTGTATTATCTCTGTACTGTGACACCACTGTGTGTATTATCCCTGTACTGTGACACCACTGTGTGTATTATCCCTGTACTGTGACATCACTGTGTGTATTATCTCTGTACTGTGACATCACTGTGTATTATCCCTGTACTGTGACATCACTGTGTGTATTATCCCTGTACTGTGACATAACTGTGTTTATTAATTTCTTTCTATCCACTTCCCATTGTATCCATTCCTCTGCTCTGAGTAGGAATGTACAAGATTTCCTGAAAATTAAGGGAAAATTGAAACATGAAATTTTTCAGAACATTGGAGCCCGTTCCATTCAATACAGTGGTTATGCTTCATTTATAGAACTAGTAAACCTCTTAAAATAATAGTAATGGCTAAACCATCTTTGTGCCACCCGTAGAGACATGGTATATAGCATACATGGTGGCGTAACATGATATTATAACATATTTTATTGACGGAGCAGAGCCAGATACAATTAGGAGATGATTCCGCGAACGCCAGATGCAGTTAATCATAGGCAGCAAATCAAGACCGGCTCATGTCAAGTGAAAGACAAGGCAGAAATGTAAATACTTAGTAACACTGTGTATGTGTGAATTACACAATGGCCCCCGTCCATCCACATTATTCTTCATTTTCTAATCACTTCTCCAGGTTCTGCTCAACATTAAATATTTCATTTTTACTCACTGTGGTAACAGCGGCAGCTAGCAAAGGGAAAACATCAAAACATCAGACATTCCCCAAAATGGTGTCACTAAAAAGTACCTCTATCCCCGCAAAAATAGACGCCTTACACAACCTTGTACACAAAAGTATTAAACTGTTACAGGTATTAAAAAAAAGTGACTTCAAGTTTTGGATATTTTGTTTAAAAAAATATATAAATTTGGTATCCCTGGAATCGTACCAACCCATAGGATAGATCCCAAAGACAAAACCCATAGGATACATCCCAAAGAAAAAACTCATAGGATACATCCGAAAGACAAAACCCATTGGATACATCCCAAAGAAAAAACCCATAGAATACATCCCAAAGACAAAACCCATAGAATACATCCCAAAGACAAAACCCATAGGATACATCCCAAAGACAAAACCCCTAGAATACATCCCAAAGACAAAACCCATAGGATACATCCCAAAGACAAAACCCATAGAATACATCCCAAAGACAAAACCCATAGAATATATCCCAAAGACAAAACCCATTGGATACATCCCAAAGAAAAAACCCGTAGAATACATCCCAAAGACAAAACCCATAGGATACATCCCAAAGACAAAACCCGTAGAATACATCCCAAAGACAAAACCCATAGGATACATCCCAAAGACAAAACCCATAGAATACATCCCAAAGACAAAACCCATAGAATACATCCCAAAGACAAACCCCATAGGATACATCCCAAAGACAAAACCCATAGGATACATCCCAAAGACAAAAACCCATAAAATGCATCCCAAAGACAAAACCCATAGGATACATCCCAAAGAAAAAACCCATAGGATATATCCCAAAGACAAAACCCATAGAATACATCCCAAAGACAAAACCCATAGGATACATCCCAAAGAAAAAACCCATAGGATACATCACAAAGACAAAACCCATAGGATACATCCCAAAGACAAAACCCATAGGATACATCACAAAGACAAAACCCATAGGATACATCCCAAAGACAAAACCCATAGGATACATCCCAAAGACAAAACCCATAGAATACATCCCAAAGACAAAACCCATAGAATATATCCCAAAGACAAAACCCATAGGATATATCCCAAAGAAAAAACCCATAGGATACATCCCAAAGACAAAACCCATAGGATACATCCCAAAGAAAAAACCCATAGAATACATCCCAAAGAAAAAACCCATAGGATACATCCCAAAGAAAAAACCCATAGGATACATCCCAAAGACAAAACCCATAGAATACATCCCAAAGACAAAACCCATAGGATATATCCCAAAGACAAAACCCATAGGATATATCCCAAAGAAAAAACCCATAGGATATATCCCAAAGAAAAAACCCATAGGATACATCCCAAAGACAAAACCCATAGGATACATCCCAAAGAAAAAACCCATAGAATACATCCCAAAGAAAAAACCCATAGAATACATCCCAAAGAAAAAACCCATAGAATACATCCCAAAGACAAAACCCATAGAATACATCCCAAAGACAAAACCCATAGAATACATCCCAAAGACAAAACCCATAGAATATATCCCAAAGACAAAACCCATAGGATATATCCCAAAGAAAAAACCCATAGGATACCTCCCAAAGACAAAACCCATAGGATACATCCCAAAGAAAAAACCCATAGGATACATCCCAAAGAAAAAACCCATAGGATACATCCCAAAGAAAAAACCCATAGGATACATCCCAAAGAAAAAACCCATAGGATACATCTCAAAGACAAAACCCATAGAATACATCCCAAAGACAAAACCCATAGAATACATCCCAAAGAAAAAACCCATAGAATACATCCCAAAGACAAAACCCATAGAATATATCCCAAAGACAAAACCCATAGAATATATCCCAAAGACAAAACCCATAGAATATATCCCAAAGAAAAAACCCATAGAATACATCCCAAAGACAAAACCCATAGAATATATCCCAAAGAAAAAACCCATAGAATACATCACAAAGAAAAAAAAAACCATTGCCATTTCTTTTTGGCTGTATAGTGAGTGCTGTAAAAACGAAGAAGGCCGCATAAATGCAGTTTTTCTCCAATTCCACCCCATTCTGAATTTTTTTTCCAGCTTCTCTGTCCATTGTACAGAATAATCCATGGCGCCATAACATAATACAATTAGTCCCACAAACATTAAGCCCTAGGAATGGAAAAATAAAAAAAAGTTATGGGGTTTGGAAGGTGGGGAGTCAAAAACAAGAATTGAAAAATGCCTGTGGTCGGATGGGGTTAATGTCCAACGTTCTCATCCATCATAGGATGAGACCAATGGACATTAAGTGACTGATGCGGATGGTGACCTTTCTGTCCGGTGCCCGTTTTGGTCATCCTCAGCTTTCTTCTGTCAATGTTGTTTACTTTGTCAATGGGAATGGACGTCAGATGGAGGGGTCTCTGTCTATGTCCTTCACTCTACTGCCGTTAATGTCCGTTGCCCTTATCCTATAGTGACTGCCAGCAGCAGACCATGATATTGGTAGTGGGAACATTACCTTAGACTTATGGGTGTGCCAAATGTATGAACTATGGTGCAATGTATATTACATTTGGTGCAAATTACACCAATTCAGAGGTGGCGGGCCCATTTAAGGGGGGGATAATTGTCCATATTATTGTCCATATTATGGACCTGACTCAGATCTGCCAGCCAAAGCTCAGATAACTAGTATTATTGTTCTGGGATGGAAAAGCTGTAGATACAGCGCTATGCTAATATAATAAAAGCCTTTAAGTCGAGACAGATGTAGCATATCGACCAAACCGAGTGCGTTAACTTTATCCCTCAATGTTTTCTGCTATTTTAAGTGATTTACAAACCTAAAGGTCAAATTGTTTTTTAATAAATCCCCGCATAGTATTCCACCTCACTGCAAAATGTCTATATAAAACAGACTGTTTGCAAGAGCCAAGACATAAGGAACAGATGAGAAATTCAAAGTATTTAATAGTTTCTTTCGGTACGGCTTCATGTGCTAGAATGCAAAGAATCTGGATTTTAAAGCCACGGCGGGCTTAGCTGCTCATCAGGGCTGAGGATACAAAGGTATACAAGTATGTCTGCCAGGACGCAGCCATTCCTATCCATCACTGGGCAGGGCACATTAAGGTCCGATAAGGGCCAAGCGGGGTGTTTATGGGCTGATAAAGCAGAATGTTATTACTGCAACTGCTTTACATCTCACGGGGTCTCAACCAGGGAGCAAATATAATAAAGGGGGGCGAGTGCTTTATCATACCTACAAGGGGCTACGCTTACCCCTTTTAGCAGCTTTTTTTGTTGCAGATTTTGAAGCATTTTTTTTAACCAAACCCAGGGTTGGATTGAGCAGAAGCGAGAAGTATAAGAATTTCCTATGTATTTCCCATACATTTTGGGGCCATTCTTGGCTTTCGCTTAAAAAAACCACAGCAAAATCTGCAACAAAAAAAAGCTGCGTTTCTGCAACGTGGGGCCATAACCTAAAGGCGTTTTCTGATATGGATTACTCTTACTCAATATTGAAGTATTGGTTTCAGATCGGTGACGGTCCAACACCCAGACCGGCACAGACCAACTATTCCAGGTAGCCTTCAGAATCAAAAACTTATATAGGGGGTGGAGCTGGAAGCAGAGGTCGGTGCCAGACCACTGCGGTACTGTCGCTATACATAGAGATTTATAGAAAAACTTGAGGCTAGATTCCATTTTCCATGTTTGTGTGTTTATATTTGTATACACATATTGTATATATGGGTGGAGAACGAAGGAGGGGGCAGATACACAACCTGCACAGAAGCCCTTTACTGTCACTAACTGCCCCTACTTTTATGTGCCTACAATCAGACAGGGACACCATCAGGGTAGTAGTGGTGTCACCATCAAGGTAGTAGTGGTGTCACTATCAGGGTAGTAGTGTCGTCACCATTAGGGTAGTAGTGGTGTCACCATTAGGGTAGTAGTGGTGTCACCATTAGGGTAGTAGTGGTGTCACCATCAAGGTAGTAGTGGTGTCACTATCAGGGTAGTAGTGGTGTCATCATCAGGGTAGTAGTGGTGTCACCATTAGGGTAGTAGTGGTGTCACTATCAGGGTAGTAGTGGTGTCACTATCAGGGTAGTAGTGGTGTCACCATCAAGGTAGTAGTGGTGTCACTATCAGGGTAGTAGTGGTGTCACCATTAGGGTAGTAGTGGTGTCACTATCAGGGTAGTAGTAGTGTCACCATCAGGGTAGTAGTGGTGTCACCATCAAGGTAGTAGTGGTGTCACTATCAGGGTAGTAGTGTCGTCACCATTAGGGTAGTAGTGTCGTCACCATTAGGGTAGTAGTGTCGTCACCATTAGGGTAGTAGTGGTGTCACCATTAGGGTAGTAGTGGTGTCACTATCAGGGTAGTAGTGGTGTCACCATTAGGGTAGTAGTAGTAGTGTCACCATCAAGGTAGTAGTAGTGTCATCATCAAGGTAGTAGTGGTGTCACCATTAGGGTAGTAGTGGTGTCACCATCAGGGTAGTAGTGGTGTCACCATCAGGGTAGTAGTGGTGTCACCATCAGGGTAGTAGTGGTAACAAACAACACTTAGCATAAAACATAACTTTTAATGTCAAATATGGTCAGCTAAAATCTTTCAACGGTATAGCTAGGGCTAAAATTAGAATACATAACTCAATAAGAAAAGTAGGGAACACTATAGAGATATAGCTTTTTTGCAATGTTCCTAGATACTGCAGGGTAGTTCAGCTTAGGGGAGTGATAATCACAATTTAACAGGTGATGGTTAGCACTAAATAGGTGCCTAGATGATGATAATCTCACTGATACTGTAGCTGATAACAACGTTGTATAGAGTAAATACCTTCTTCCCCCCTACTGTTTTGATGCTGTTCACACTGCCCTAAAGCGTCCACTCAATAGCAAAGTTAACCTGACACCTAAACATATAACTAGTGTCCCTGTCCACTTGATAAATATGCCATTCTATAGGGTTCACACTAGATATGCTGTAAATAATTAATCTCTCTACGCGTTTCGATTACATATTCTCATCAGGAGAGGATAAGGAAAAATAATAAAGAAGATGCTTTCGTTGAAAAATTGAACATCAACGACATCAATATGAGATTTACCTCAACCATTGACCCAGTCACCATAACGTTTTTGGATATCACGGTCACTATTGATAAATCTGGCAGATTAGAAACAAGTCTTTTTCGTAAAGAAACAGCCACGAATTCCCTCCTCAGATGGGATAGCTACCATCCGGCACCCCTAAGAATGGGGATACCTAAAGGACAATTCCTGCGGGTTCGCAGGAACTGCTCCGATTTGCAGGATTTCCATCAGAAATCACATGACTTGGGAGCCAGATTTAAACAGCGTGGTTATCCTGACTCACTGCTATCTGAAGCAAAGGAGTTTGCAGAGTGCAGTAATAGAGCGGAATTACTGACACCAAGACAACATTTGAGAGATAACAATAGGGTGGTCAGATTAATAGGCAGCTATGACCGTGGATACAAGTGTTTTAGGTATTTTGAGATCTTATTGGGATATTCTTACAATGGAGCCAGAGGTGAAACCCCTTATAAACGATACACCGAGTGTCACTTACAGGAGAGGCAAAAATTTACGGGACCTTTTGGTCCATAGTCATCTTAGACCCACTGTTCCCGAAAGGACATGGCTAAACCGAGATATTCCACAAGGCACGTACAAATGTGGTACATGTAGAGCATGTGATTATATTCAAAAAGGGAACTCGGTATTGAGTGTGACAACAAATAGGTTTTATGATACGAGACAGTTCATAAATAGAGATGAGCGAACAGTGTTCTATCGAACTCATGTTCGATCGGATATTAGGCTGTTCGGCATGTTCGAATCGAATCGAACACCGCGTGGTAAAGTGCGCCATTACTCGATTCCCCTCCCACCTTCCCTGGCGCCTTTTTTGCTCCAATAACAGCGCAGGGTAGGTGGGACAGGAACTACGACACCGGTGACGTTGAAAAAAGTAGGCAAAACCCATTGGCTGCCGAAAACATGTGACCTCTAATTTAAAAGAACAGCGCCGCCCAGCTTCGCGTCATTCTGAGCTTGCAATTCACCGAGGACGGAGGTTTCCGTCCAGTTAGCTAGGGGTTAGATTCTGGGTAGGCAGGGACAGGCTAGGATAGGAAGGAGAAGACAACCAACAGCTCTTATAAGAGCTAAATTCCAGGGAGAAGCTTGTCAGTGTAACGTGGCACTGACGGGCTCAATCGCCGCAACCCAGCTTTCCCAGGATCCTGAATGGAATACACTGTCAGTGTATTCCCGTATACCCGATATATACCCCCGATACCCGTTCCAACGGTGTGCCCCCCCACCTTCACCCCAGAAATACCCTGCAAGTCCCCTAGCAATAGAATTGGGGCTATATACACCCACTATTTTTGCTACTGCCATATAGTGCCATTGTCTCACTGGGAATTCAAAGAATATATTGGGCTTACATATAACTTCAATTCCAGGGAGAAGCTTGTCAGTGTAACGTGGCACTGACGGGCTCAATCGCCGCAACCCAGCTTTCCCAGGATCCTGAATGGAACACACTGACAGTGTATTCCCGTATACCCCATATATACACCCCAAATCCCCGTTCCAACGGTGTGCCCCCCCACCTTCACCTCAGAAATACCCTGCAAGTCCCCTAGCAATAGAATTGGGGCTATATACACCCACAATTTTTGCTACTGGTATACAGTGCCATTGTCTCACTGGGAATTCAAAGAATATATGGGGGTTATGTGCACCCACAATTTTTAATACTGCTATACAGTGCCATTGTCTGACTGGGAATTCAAAGAATATATGGGGGTTATGTGCACCCACAATTTTTAATACTGGTATATAGTGCCATTGTCTGACTGGGAATTCAAAGAATATATGGGGGTTACGTGCACCCACAATTTTTAATACTGCTATACAGTGCCATTGTCTGACTGGGAATTCAAAGAATATATGGGGGTTATGTGCACCCACAATTTTTACTACTGGTATACAGTGCCATTGTCTGACTGGGAATTCAAAGAATATATTGGGGTGACGTGCACCCACAATTTTTGCTACTGCTATACAGTTCCATTGTCTCACTGGGAATTCAAAGAATATATGGGGGTTATGTGCACCCACAATTTTTAATACTGGTATACAGTGCCATTGTCTGACTGGGAATTCAAAGAATATATGGGGGTTATGTGCACCCACAATTTTTAATACTGGTATACAGTGCCATTGTCTGACTGGGAATTCAAAGAATATATGGGGGTTATGTGCACCCACAATTTTTAATACTGGTATACAGTGCCATTGTCTGACTGGGAATTCAAAGAATATATGGGGGTTACGTGCACCCACAATTTTTAATACTGCTATACAGTGCCATTGTCTGACTGGGAATTCAAAGAATATATGGGGGTTACGTGCACCCACAATTTTTAATACTGGTATACAGTGCCATTGTCTGACTGGGAATTCAAAGAATATATGGGGGTTATGTGCACCCACAATTTTTAATACTGGTATACAGTGCCATTGTCTGACTGGGAATTCAAAGAATATATGGGGGTTATGTGCACCCACAATTTTTAATACTGGTATACAGTGCCATTGTCTGACTGGGAATTCAAAGAATATATGGGGGTTATGTGCACCCACAATTTTTACTACTGGTATACAGTGCCATTGTCTAACTGGGAATTCAAAGAATATATTGGGGTGACGTGCACCCACAATTTTTGCTACTGCTATACAGTTCCATTGTCTGACTGGGAATTCAAAGAATATATGGGGGTTATGTGCACCCACAATTTTTACTACTGGTATACAGTGCCATTGTCTGACTGGGAATTCAAAGAATATATGGGGGTTATGTGCACCCACAATTTTTACTACTGGTATACAGTGCCATTGTCTAACTGGGAATTCAAAGAATATATTGGGGTGACGTGCACCCACAATTTTTGCTACTGCTATACAGTTCCATTGTCTGACTGGGAATTCAAAGAATATATGGGGGTTATGTGCACCCACAATTTTTACTACTGGTATACAGTGCCATTGTCTGACTGGGAATTCAAAGAATATATGGGGGTTACGTGCACCCACAATTTTTAATACTGGTATACAGTGCCATTGTCTGACTGGGAATTCAAAGAATATATGGGGGTTATGTGCACCCACAATTTTTAATACTGGTATACAGTGCCATTGTCTGACTGGGAATTCAAAGAATATATGGGGGTTATGTGCACCCACAATTTTTACTACTGGTATACAGTGCCATTGTCTAACTGGGAATTCAAAGAATATATTGGGGTGACGTGCACCCACAATTTTTGCTACTGCTATACAGTTCCATTGTCTGACTGGGAATTCAAAGAATATATGGGGGTTATGTGCACCCACAATTTTTACTACTGGTATACAGTGCCATTGTCTGACTGGGAATTCAAAGAATATATGGGGGTTATGTGCACCCACAATTTTTAATACTGGTATACAGTGCCATTGTCTGACTGGGAATTCAAAGAATATATGGGGGTTACGTGCACCCACAATTTTTACTACTGGTATACAGTGCCATTGTCTGACTGGGAATTCAAAGAATATATGGGGGTTATGTGCACCCACAATTTTTAATACTGGTATACAGTGCCATTGTCTGACTGGGAATTCAAAGAATATATGGGGGTTACGTGCACCCACAATTTTTAATACTGCTATACAGTGCCATTGTCTGACTGGGAATTCAAAGAATATATGGGGGTTACGTGCACCCACAATTTTTAATACTGGTATACAGTGCCATTGTCTGACTGGGAATTCAAAGAATATATGGGGGTTATGTGCACCCACAATTTTTAATACTGGTATACAGTGCCATTGTCTGACTGGGAATTCAAAGAATATATGGGGGTTATGTGCACCCACAATTTTTAATACTGGTATACAGTGCCATTGTCTGACTGGGAATTCAAAGAATATATGGGGGTTATGTGCACCCACAATTTTTACTACTGGTATACAGTGCCATTGTCTAACTGGGAATTCAAAGAATATATTGGGGTGACGTGCACCCACAATTTTTGCTACTGCTATACAGTTCCATTGTCTGACTGGGAATTCAAAGAATATATGGGGGTTATGTGCACCCACAATTTTTACTACTGGTATACAGTGCCATTGTCTGACTGGGAATTCAAAGAATATATGGGGGTTATGTGCACCCACAATTTTTAATACTGGTATACAGTGCCATTGTCTGACTGGGAATTCAAAGAATATATGGGGGTTACGTGCACCCACAATTTTTAATACTGCTATACAGTGCCATTGTCTGACTGGGAATTCAAAGAATATATGGGGGTTACGTGCACCCACAATTTTTAATACTGGTATACAGTGCCATTGTCTGACTGGGAATTCAAAGAATATATGGGGGTTATGTGCACCCACAATTTTTAATACTGGTATACAGTGCCATTGTCTGACTGGGAATTCAAAGAATATATGGGGGTTATGTGCACCCACAATTTTTAATACTGGTATACAGTGCCATTGTCTGACTGGGAATTCAAAGAATATATGGGGGTTACGTGCACCCACAATTTTTAATACTGGTATACAGTGCCATTGTCTGACTGGGAATTCAAAGAATATATGGGGGTTATGTGCACCCACAATTTTTAATACTGGTATACAGTGCCATTGTCTGACTGGGAATTCAAAGAATATATGGGGGTTATGTGCACCCACAATTTTTAATACTGGTATACAGTGCCATTGTCTGACTGGGAATTCAAAGAATATATGGGGGTTATGTGCACCCACAATTTTTACTACTGGTATACAGTGCCATTGTCTAACTGGGAATTCAAAGAATATATTGGGGTGACGTGCACCCACAATTTTTGCTACTGCTATACAGTTCCATTGTCTCACTGGGAATTCAAAGAATATATGGGGGTTATGTGCACCCACAATTTTTAATACTGGTATACAGTGCCATTGTCTGACTGGGAATTCAAAGAATATATGGGGGTTGTGTGCACCCACAATTTTTACTACTGGTATACAGTGCCATTGTCTAACTGGGAATTCAAAGAATATATTGGGGTGACGTGCACCCACAATTTTTGCTACTGCTATACAGTTCCATTGTCTGACTGGGAATTCAAAGAATATATGGGGGTTATGTGCACCCACAATTTTTACTACTGGTATACAGTGCCATTGTCTGACTGGGAATTCAAAGAATATATGGGGGTTATGTGCACCCACAATTTTTAATACTGGTATACAGTGCCATTGTCTGACTGGGAATTCAAAGAATATATGGGGGTTACGTGCACCCACAATTTTTAATACTGCTATACAGTGCCATTGTCTGACTGGGAATTCAAAGAATATATGGGGGTTACGTGCACCCACAATTTTTAATACTGGTATACAGTGCCATTGTCTGACTGGGAATTCAAAGAATATATGGGGGTTATGTGCACCCACAATTTTTAATACTGGTATACAGTGCCATTGTCTGACTGGGAATTCAAAGAATATATGGGGGTTATGTGCACCCACAATTTTTAATACTGGTATATAGTGCCATTGTCTGACTGGGAATTCAAAGAATATATGGGGGTTACGTGCACCCACAATTTTTAATACTGCTATACAGTGCCATTGTCTGAGTGGGAATTCAAAGAATATATGGGGGTTATGTGCACCCACAATTTTTAATACTGGTATATAGTGCCATTGTCTGACTGGGAATTCAAAGAATATATGGGGGTTATGTGCACCCACAATTTTTAATACTGGTATACAGTGCCATTGTCTCACTGGGAATTCCACAAATAATTTGGGGATTCATTCACCCTACATCTCAGGCTCTTGCCATATTCACCCAGGTTGTCAGTGCTGCACCAGCTCGTTCCCAGACAGCTCGGCCCGAAAAACGCGTTACCTATATAGAGGATTTGGACAATGAAGACAACATGTTCTAAATCTAATGTCTGCACCTTCTCCAGAATTAAAATAAAGGCAGCGTTTAACTTTCAAATAGCACTGCACAAAGGAAGAGCTTATCAGCTTGTCTCATGACATGCTACTGAAAAGTTTCATTTGTGTATCTTAATGTAAATATAGTTGTATAAGCTTTTTGGGTTTTAGGCACTGCCAAGTTATTTATTACCACCCACTCCCTTATAATGATGATGACGCCAAAGTCACTGTGGGTGTTCAGAGCTCACAGCTTTGGGTGACATTTGTCTTGCTCTCTGTCGGTACCAGCTGTCTTTTTGGATACCGTAAAGTTATGTTGACTTTATTAACAGCTATAGAAGCTTTAGCCAGGTTGTGACGGTGTGTAACCCTAACAACACTAAGTGGGATACACATTAATAGTCAGTCTATGTACGCTAAACGTATCACTGAAGTAATTTTTTTTCCCTCTCCCCTAATATAAGAAAGGAACAGACATTAGACCTAGACCGGGGTTCGAGGCTTGAAAAAATCCAGTATTATTTGTTCTTCATGATGTGAAATATGTGTTGAAAAGCAACCCAAGATGAAGTCAGCCATGTGTGCCAGTGTGTTACTTGGCATGCCTTTGCTGGCCCCAACTGTAAGGGTCACTCTCCATTTCCTCCATTTTCCACTCCCCTTCACACCATTTGTGGTGAAGCAATGGGATGCACTGAAGTGCACCCTCTAGCCTCGTGTGGGATAGGGACATCAGATGCCACTCCAACCCCCTCGTCTTCCTCCGCCAGCCAACGGTGCGAAGATGAGAGGAGTGTGCTCTGAATGTTTTCTGCCTAGCAGAGGCTAGTTCTCACTTACGAAAATGGCCCCACTTTGACCTGTATATCAGGCACAATGGTGTAGGTTTCAAAGAAACATGGCACCAACAAGTTGGAAAACGTGGGCCATGCGTGGACCGTGTTTGAGTCTGGCAAGCTCCAGATCTGCTACCAGGTTCCAGCCATTATCACAGGCGCAAAAATGCCAGGCCCCAGGTGTAGCAGGGAAAAAAAAATGCCATCTCAGCCAGGATGGCATCCCTGACCTCGGAGGCACTGTGCTGTCTGTCCCCCAAGCTGATCAGTTTCAGCACGGCCTACTGACATCTCCCCATGCCAGTGTTACAGTGTTTTCCGCTAGTAGCTGGGGTGGAGGTTGCAGCTTCGTAGGGTTTCAGTCTACTCCTGCCATGAATTTTGGCCTGGGAGAGGAGATAGGCCACCCCAGTTTGCACCCGGGGAACAGACTCCACCACATTCACCCTGCCTGTCATTAAAGATAAGCACTGCAGCATCCCTGACCACAGGCGCTTGTCCATGTGTCGGTGGTCAAGTGGACCTTGCAGCAAAGCGCAGAGCTCTGGGCCCGACTGATGTTATGGGACACATGCAGGCGCAAGGCAGAGACAGCACACCAAGAGAAGTAGTAACGGCTAGGCCCAGCATAGGGAGGTGCCCCAGCTGCCATCTGCTGACGGAAGGCCTGGGTCTCCAGAAGCATAAACAAACACCAACATCTCCAGGGCCAGCAGTTTATCGATGAGGCTGTTACAGGCTTGGGCATGGGGGTGGGTTGTATTGTACTTCTGCCTGCAATGAAAAGCTTGGGAAATGTGGAGTGGCTGGGAAGAGGCGCATGATGGTGCAGGCCAAAAGGGCGCATGAGGGTGAACTCCCCAATGTGTCAGAGATAGGTGTGTAGGTGTCCTTGCATCATATACTTGCACCATATTTGGCTTTGGAAGTTAATTTTGTGCCAAAAAGTGGTTAAGACAGCGATCCCTCAGCTACTCCCGTTACACTGTCTATTGAAGTTACCATCTGTGGAAGTGGACCACCATTTCTAAGATCCCAAAGGAAGCAGGCAAGAGATGTGCAGTTCAGAAAAAAAGATGAGAAAATAAGTTTAGGCTGTAGAGCACAGAGGGATCGGAGAGGACAGAGCTGGTGTCGGCCAGGTATTCCCACAACATGCGCCTATACTTGTCCCTCCTGGTGACACTAGGCCCCTGAGTGGCAGTAATTTGTCCAGGGGGGCCATTAACGTGTTCCAGACCTAGGAATAAGTCTTCCAACAGGGTAGAGTTTTGCATGCCTTTGCTTCTACCCACTGTTTTTGCTGCTTAGCTTCCCTCCACATCTACTCTGCTTTCACCCCTAAACATCACCCCAGTTTATGCCTTTGCTTCTACCCAGGTTTTTTGTTGATTTAGCTTCCCTCTACATCTACACTGCTTTAGCCCCTAGACATCACCCCTGTCCATGTGGGGTCGGTGGCCTCGTCATCCACCAACTCCTCTTCCAATTGCGCACTGCCCCCTTACTGCAAACCGCACATGACCACAGCTTGCCTTGATGGCAACTGTGTCTCATGATCCCCACTTAGGTCCAGACAAGTCGGTGGCGGGTCCAAAACCCCAAAATTGGAAGGAAATGGCAGATGCTGCAGTATTTCTAACACCTGTTCCTGGTGCTCGGGCCTGGTCTGTGTTGTACCCTGCACCCTGCTTAACGCATCTGCCATATCCGAAGTTGTGCTGAGCGCATGCTAATGTTTCGTGTCCAGTGCAATGGATGGGATGGGATTTCACATAAGTCTGCCACCCATGGCCACTCATGGTTGAGCAACTGAGGGAGTTGACTTTGACGAACCCGAGGGTTTTGGAGTTGGAACTACATCAAAGGTCTGTGCTGCTCACACACTCTGCTCAACACATGATATGTTTAGTGCCAGCAGTGTGGAGACGTCGCACAACAGCCGTTGTTCCAGCAGGTACAGGCGTTGTAGGAGTGCATAGAGGCTAGCAGCGGCAACTATACACTTTAAAAACTATCCGCACAAGCGCCACACTTTCACCAGTAGCTCAGGAACATTGGGGTACCTTTTTCAAAAGATTAGCAGCAATGAGTTAAAAACGTGGCCCAGGCATGGAATATGTTGCAGGCTGCCAAGCTACAGAGCCAATCCCAGGTTACGGCCATTATCACACATGACAACATGCCTGGGCCCAGGTGCAGTGGCAAAAACCACATTGCCGTCTCATCGAGGATGGCATGACTCACTTTGTAGGCAGTGTGCTGTCTGGCCCCCAAGCTGATGAGCTTCAGCACGGCCCGCTGACGTCTCCCCACACCAGTGTTGCAGCGTTTCCAGCTCGTAGCTGGGGTCAATTTAACAGCGGAGGAGGGTGGTGTTTCAGCCCTCCTCCCAGGAATGTTGTGTGGGGAGACAAGTCAGGCCACCACATTTTGCGACCCGGTCCACGCCTCAACTACATTCAACCACTGTGCCCAAATTGAAAGGTAGCGTCCCTGTCCGCATGCACTTGTCCATTCGTAACTGGTCACATGGAACTTTAGGGCTAAGCGCTGAATTTAGGGACCGCCTCATGTTTGGGGGAAAGTGCTGGTGTGGACGGCACAGTGCGGTGGCGCAGTAGACACTCTGCCCAAAAAGGGCAGAGTGTCCCCCAGCCGGGATTCCAACATCTCCTGGGCCAGATTTCTTGAGATGAGGCCGTTGAAGCCTTGGGCATGTGGGTGGGTTGCGCTGTACTTTAGCATGAAATGAAAGGCTTGGGAGATGGGGAGTTGATGGGAAGAGGCGCATGATGGCGCGGGCAAAAGGAGAAATGGCAGGAAAAGGTGAGGATAAGGGTGAACTCCCCAAAGTGTCAGAGGCAGATGTGGAGGTGTCCTGGCTCCTGGTCTGGACTGCAGCGCCAGCCCTGTCAACAGTGGAAGAGGCAGTGGCCGCCAGGCCAAACGACGATTATCCTGCGCTTGCTCTCACCCACTGAGCCCAGGGCTTGCCTTCCAAATGATGGCACCCGCAAGAGGTGGTGAGATTCCTCTCCGCAGATCTCCAAACCATCTTGGACTTGCAAATTGCACTAAATTTGTCATGTAACTGACATGTATATGATGAGTCTATCCATTGTCTGTTCATTTTGGTGAAAGTCAGCCTGTCAGCTGACAGACAGCTGTGCTTGTCAGTGATGATGTCACCGGCTGCTTGTACCCCCAGTTTTTGCTGCTTAGCTTGCCTCCACATCCACACTGCTTTTGCCCCTACACATCACCCCTATCCATGCCTGTGCCTCTAGCCATAAGTCTGCCACCCATGGAAACTCATGGTGCAGAAAGTGAGGGAGCTGACTCTGAGGAACCCTTGGGTTTTGTAGCTGGTACTCCATCAAAGGTCTCTGCTGCTCACACACCCTGCTGAACATACGGTATCTAGGGTTAGAGCGTGTGGTGACCTCGCACAACAGTAGGTGCTTCAGGCAGATGTAGGCCTTGCTGGAGTGTATTGCGGCTAGCTCCAGGTACTGTAGACTTGGGAAAGTGGGTGTCCAAGTGCCGCACTTTCACCCTTAGCTCAGCTAATTTGGGGTATGTTTTTAAAGATCATTGCACCACTACATTGAACATGTGGGCCAGGCATGGAACGTGTTGGAGGCTGGCAAGCTCCAGAGCCCTCCAACAAGCTAAAAAACCTGGCCCCAGGGGCAGCGGGGATAAACAAATTGCCATCTCATCCAGGATGGCATCCCTGACCTCAGAGGCAGTGTGCTGTCCGTCTCCCAAGCTGATGAGCTTCAGCCCAGCCTGCTGACGTCTCCCCACACCAGTGTTGCAGCGTTTTCAGCTCGTAGCTGGGGTAAATCTAACAGCGGAGGAGGAGGAGGGTGGTGTTTCAGCCCTCCTCCCAGGAATGTTTTGTGGGGAAACAAGTCAGGAAAATTCTTGAAACGGGAGAGTTTTGCATCTTTGCCCTTGCTGCCTATGGACATCCCTTTGCCTCTAGCCACCATTTTCCCTGCTTTGCTTGCCTCCAAATCCACACTGCTTTTGCCCCTAGACATCACCCCAGTCCATGCCTTAGCTTGTACCCCCAGTTTTTCCTGCTTAGCTTGCCTCCACATCCACACTGCTTTTGCCCCTAGACATCACCCCAGTCCATGCCTTAGCTTGTATCCCCAGTTTTTCCTGCTTAGCTTGCCTCCACATCCACACTGCTTTTGCCCCTAGACATCACCCCAGTCCATGCCTTAGCTTGTACCCCCAGTTTTTCCTGCTTAGCTTGCCTCCACATCCACACTGCTTTTGCCCCTAGACATCATCCCTATCCATGCCTCTTCCCCTAGCCATAACTCTGCCACCCCTGGAAACTCATGGTGCAGAAACTTTGGTTGCTGACTTTGAGGAACCCTTGGGTTTTGTAGATGGAACTCCATCAAAGGTCTGTGCAGCTCACACACCCTGCTCAAGATATGGTATTGTAGGGTTTCAGCGTGTGTGAATGACGGACAACAGCCTGTGTTTGGACAGATGTAGGCCTTGCTAGAGTGTTTTTAGGCTAGCAGCGACTCCTGTGCACTTGCAAAAGTGGGCGCACAAGCGCCGCATTTTCAACAGTAGCTTCGGTACATTTGGGTATGTTTTTAAAAAACTTTGCACCACTAGGTTAGACGTGGGCCAAACATGGAACGTGTTGGAGGCTGGCAAGCTCCAGAGCCGCTACCAGGTTCCAGCCATTATCACAGGCGTAAAAATGCCAGGCCCCAGGTGTAGCAGGGAAAAAAAAATGCCATCTCAGCCAGGATGGCATCCCTGACCTCGGAGGCACTGTGCTGTCTGTCCCCCAAGCTGATGAGCTTCAGCACCGCCTGCTGACGTCTCCCCACACCAGTGTTTTAGCGTTTGCCGCTAGTAGCTGTGGTGGAGGTTGCAGCGTCGTAGGGTTTCAGTCTACTCCTGCCATGAATTTTGGCCTGGGAGAGGAGATAGGCCACCCCAGTTTGCACCCGGGGAACAGACTCCACCACATTCACCCTGCCTGTCATTAAAGATAAGCACTGCAGCATCCCTGACCACAGGCGCTTGTCCAAGTGTCGGTGGTCAAGTGGACCTTGCAGCAAAGCGCGGAACTAAGGGCCCACCTGATGTTGAGTGACACGTGCTGGTGCAAGGCGGGGACGCCACACCGGGAGAAGTTGAGACGGCTAGGGACGGCATAGTGAGGTGCCACAGTTGCCATCAGGTCCGGGAAGGCGGGAGTTTCAACAAGCCGGAACGCCAACCTCTCCTGGGCCAGCAGTTTAGCGATGTTGGCGTTCTAGGCTTGCGTGGGTGGGTGGTTAGCGGTGTATTTCTGCCGGCGCTCCAATGTATGAGAGATGGTGGGTTGTTGTAAAGAAGCGCCTGATGGTGCCTTTGATGGTGCAGGAGAAGGAGATAAGACAGAAACAGGGGAGGATGAGGGAGAAGTCAACAAAGTGGCGGAGGCAGATGAAGTGATGTCCTGGCTCGTCCTCTGGAGTGCATCGCCAGCACTGTGAGCAGAGGCAGTGGCATGAACGGCGGGCGACGTTTGTCCTGCCGTTGCTGCCTGCCACTGATTCCATTGCTTGGATTCCAAATGACGGTGCATTGAAGTGGTGGACAGGTTGCTCTTCTCAGGGCCCCTACTCGATTTCGAGAGGCAAATTGTGTAGACGACACTATATCTGTCCTCGGCGCATTCCTTGAAAAAACTCTACACCTTCAAGAAACGTGCCCTCGATGGGGGAGTTTTTCTGGGCTGGGTACAAAAGGGAACATCTTCGGACATTCCGGGTCTGGCCTGGCTTCGGCAAAGCAGCTGACCTCTGCCTCTGGACATGTCTCTGCCTCTAGCTACCCTTTTTGGTGCTGCACCTGCCTCAACATCCACACTACTTTCCCAGCTTGACATCTGCCTTGTCCAGGTGGGGTCGGTGTCCTCGTCGTCCACCACCTCCTCTTCCAACTCCTGTCTCGCCTCCTCCTCCTGCACAATGCGCATGTCAACTGGCTGCCCTGACAGCAACTGCGTCTCATCGTCGTCGATGAGGGTGGGTTGCTGGTCATCCGCCACCAAATCGACCGGAGATGGAATGGAGGAGACTCTAGTGTTTGAGCATCTGGACACAGATACTCGTCTGTTAGGTCCGTGGAATCGCGAAATGGAGGGGCAGGTTGCGGTACAGTCAAAGGAAGGGAGAACAGCTCTGGGGAGCAGGGACAGTTGGGGTTATTGTTCTGAGAAGATTGGGAATTTTGGGTGGAAGGAGGACAAGACTGTTGGGTAAGAGGAGGTAGAGGCTGACTGGCTGGTGGACAATGTGCTTTAAGCGTTATCCGACAGCCATTGCAAGACCTGTTCCTGGTTCTCGGGCCTACTAATCTTTGTACCATTCAGCCTAGTTAATGTGGAACTTTTGTGCAAAGCGCAGAACTTAGGGCCCGCCTGATGTTAAGGGACACACGCTGGTACAAGGCTCAACTCACCCTAAGTGCCAAAAACACTGCTGGTGCAAGGCTCTACTCATGCCAAGGGCCTCAATCTCTGCTGGTAGCTCAGCTTAAGGTCCTGTGACTTTGTTTGGAAGGGCTCATGTTAAGGGCTAGAAAAGTGAATTTTGGAAGGTCTTACCACATCACACACACACACACACACACACACACACACACTCAAAATGACAGTTAAGGGTGAGGGCTTTTGGAATTCCCATTGCCTATTCCATTTGTGGTTGTCATGGGGAACGTGATTTAAAGGGGTGGTTGTTACTGTTTGTTGAGCTTAAATTGGGGTTTGTGTCCATCCATTTGGGGAGTAAAGAAGGTTTCCAGGTATTTTCCCACTTTGATAGAGGTTTTTTTGAATGTGGAAAGTGTGTAGTTGTTAGGCAGTGATGTTGGGGTAATAGAGGGTCTTTGGTGTGTTAGATGCCCCCAGGCATGCTTCCCCTGCTGTCCCAGTGTCATTCCAGAGGTGTTGGCATCATTTCCTGGGGTGTCATAGTGGACTTGGTGACCCTCCAGACACGGATTTGGGTTTCCCCCTTAACGAGTATCTGTTCCCCATAGACTATAATGGGGTTCGAAACCCGTTCGAACACACGAACATTGAGCGGCTGTTCGAATCGAATTTCGAACCTCGAACATTTTAGTGTTCGCTCATCTCTATTCATAAACTGCCGGACGGCAGGAGTGATTTATTGCGTCACATGTCCGTGCCCACTGAACTATGTTGGTAAGACCCGACGGGAACTAAAAAAGAGGGTCCTTGAACATGTGGGCTATGTAAATAGAAAAGAAGACAAGACCCTCTCCAATCATGTGTGGCAATGCCATCGGGGGAACCCTGGAGTTTTGAAATTCCAAGGGATCGAGCATATACCTGAACCAGTAAGGGGTGGTGACTGGGACCGCCTCCTTTTACAACATGAGGCGAGATGGATTTTTAAATTTGAATGTGTAAAACCTAAAGGTCTTAATGACCAGATTTCCTTTGCCCCATTTATCTAAATTATGAATAGGCATTATATATGGAAGAGGTGCAACCAGTTGTGATGTTTGTGCAATGATAAAAAATGACAAAAATCAAGTTTGGTTTCAGCCTTATTGATTTTTTATTTTTGAATCAAGTTGAATTGGCTGGAGATATGTTCTTTGAATCAGAGACATACCCATGTGTGACCAGTCATGAGGGTTAATGTGGAGACTTTGTGGTTTTGGGTTATCTTTGGTGAATCTGGTTTAGACCCTATTCACATTGATAGTAGGAACCTGAACCGCACTGACCAGGGATATATTCATCTCTAACCAGCTACAAGTGTTAATGTGAACACCCTAGTTATATATGGTCATCTTATAGGTGTTTGTGTTGAACATTGTTCACACATATATCAGAAGTTAGAACCATACATGACTACTAGGTACCTAGCTTGATTGATTGAGTTTTTTAAAGCATCATTACAAGCACTATTCACACTGGCAGTGGGGGGTTGCGTTTTTCCTGTAGGATCGGTCATGGAAGAGGTGCAACCAGTTGTGATGTTTGTGCAATGATAAAGAATGACAAAAATCAAATTTGGTTTCAGCCTTATTGATTTTTTTATTTTTGAATCAAGTAGAATTGGCTGGAGATATGTTCTTTGAATCAGAGACATACCCATGTGTGACCAGCCATGAGGGTTAATGTGGAGACTTTGTTTTGGGTTATCTTTGGTGAATCTGGTTTAGACCCTATTCACATTGATAGTAGGAACCTGAACCGCATTGGCCAGGGATATATTCATCTCTAACCAGCTACAAGTGTTAGTGTGAACACCCTAGTTATATATGGTCATCTTAGAGGTGTTCGTGTTGAACATTGTTCACACATTAATCAGAAGTTAGAACCATACATGACTACTAGGTACCTAGCTTGATTGATTGAGTTTTTCAAAGCATCATTATAAGCACTATTCACACTGGCAGTGGGGGGGGCTGCGTTTTTCCTGTAGGATCGGTCACTGCAGGATAGGGACTGTGATTAGGATGTAAGATCACAATGTAGGTGTCGAACGGCTTAATAATAGATCGATAACCTCCTCCAGTCCTAAATGTGGTATCGCATCTTGGAGATATAAACTATGTCTCTGATATGTTATTAGGGTCTAAATGATCTAATGATGCGAGACTAAAATCAGATATTGTAAGCCCGATGCCCACTTGATGTCACCAGTAATAGGACTTACTGTAGCCCCAGTCCGATACTCTGCCTGCATAAATATGAGAAATCACGTACGTTCTGGTTTCCTCCTGTCATAGTATAGTATAAGTGCTGGATAACAGAGTGCCACGGGAGTATGTACACGCCCACGGAAGGGGAGTTTCCCCTGTTTGGACACTCTGCAAGCTCATTGGTGGAGGTCCACATGACGCATGGTGGGCGTGCCCGTGAGAGTGCTAGGGCTCTATTTAAACCCCAGCATGAGAGCGGTCAGCGTCTGACACTGAGTACTGGCTCCCACCATCGGGGAACCGGGAAATGCGGTTTTTACCGCAACATCTTCTTTATTATTTTTCCTTATCCTCTCCTGATGAGAATATGTAATCGAAACGCGTAGAGAGATTAATTATTTACAGCATATCTAGTGTGAACCCTATAGAATGGCATATTTATCAAGTGGACAGGGACACTAGTTATATGTTTAGGTGTCAGGTTAACTTTGCTATTGAGTGGACGCTTTAGGGCAGTGTGAACAGCATCAAAACAGTAGGGGGGAAGAAGGTATTTACTCTATACAACGTTGTTATCAGCTACAGTATCAGTGAGATTATCATCATCTAGGCACCTATTTAGTGCTAACCGTCACCTGTTAAATTGTGATTATCACTCCCCTAAGCTGAACTACCCTGCAGTATCTAGGAACATTGCAAAAAAGCTATATCTCTATAGTGTTTCCTACTTTTCTTATTGAGTTATGTATTCTAATTTTAGCCCTAGCTATACCGTTGAAAGATTTTAGCTGACCATATTTGACATTAAAAGTTATGTTTTATGCTAAGTGTTGTTTGTTATAAGAGAAAGTGTAGCAGTCAGTGCCCATTGAGATTGAGGGTAGTAGTGGTGTCATCATCAGGGTAGTAGTAATGTCACCATCAGGGTAGTAGTGGTGTCATCATCAGGGTAGTAGTAATGTCACCATCAGGGTAGTAGTGGTGTCATCATCAGGGTAGTAGTGGTGTCATCATCAGGGTAGTAGTGGTGTCATCATCAGGGTAGTAGTAGTGTCACCATCAGGGTAGTAGTGGTGTCATCATCAGGGTAGTAGTAGTGTCACCATCAGGGTAGTAGTGGTGCCACCATCAGGGTAGTAGTGGTGTCATCATCAGGGTAGTAGTAGTGTCACCATCAGGGTAGTAGTGGTGTCATCATCAGGGTAGTAGTGGTGTCATCATCAGGGTAGTAGTGGTGTCATCATCAGGGTAGTAGTAGTGTCACCATCAGGGTAGTAGTGGTGTCACCATCAGGGTAGTAGTGGTGTCATCATCAGGGTAGTAGTAGTGTCACCATTAGGGTAGTAGTGGTGTCACCATCAGGGTAGTAGTGGGGTCACCATCAGGGTAGTGGTAGTGTCACCATCAGGGTAGTAGTGGTGTCACCAGTAGGGTAGTAGTGGTGTCATCATCAGGGTAGTAGTGGTGTCACCTTTATCGTATGGTAGTAGTGTTGTCACTATCAGGGTAGTAGTGGTGTCACCATCAGGGTAGTAGTGGTGTCATCATCAGGGTATTAGTAGTGTCACCATCAGGGTAGTAGTGGTGTCACCATTAGGGTAGTAGTGGTGTCACCATCAGGGCAGTAGTGGTGTCACTATCAGGGTAGTAGCAGTGTAAACATTAGGGTAGTAGTAGTGTCACTATCAGGGTAGTAGTGGTGTCATCATCAGGGTAGTAGTAGTGTCATCATCAGGGTAGTAGTAGTGTCACCATCAGGGTAGTAGTGGTGTCACCATCAGGGTAGTGGTAGTGTCACCATCAGGGTAGTAGTGGTGTCACCAGTAGGGTAGTAGTGGTGTCATCATCAGGGTAGTAGTGGTGTCACCTTTATCATATGGTAGTAGTGTTGTCACTATCAGGGTAGTAGTGGTGTCATCATCAGGGTATTAGTAGTGTCACCATCAGGGTAGTAGTGGTGTCACCATTAGGGTAGTAGTGGTGTCACCATCAGGGCAGTAGTAGTGTCACTATCAGGGTAGTAGTGGTGTCATCATCAGGGTAGTAGTAGTGTCACCATCAGGGTAGTAGTGGTGTCACCATTAGGGTAGTAGTGGTGTCACCATCAGGGCAGTAGTAGTGTCACTATCAGGGTAGTAGTAGTGTCACCATCAGGGTAGTAGCAGTGTAAACATTAGGGTAGTAGTAGTGTCACTATCAGGGTAGTAGTGGTGTCATCATCAGGGTAGTAGTAGTGTCACCATCAGGGTAGTAGTGGTGTCACCATCAGGGTAGTAGTGGTGTCACCATCAGGGTAGTAGTGGTGTCACCATTAGGGTAGTAGTGGTGTCACCATTAGGGTAGTAGTAGTAGTGTCACCATCAGGGTAGTAGTAGTGTCACTATCAGGGTAGTAGTGGTGTCATCATCAGGGTAGTAGTAGTGTCACTATCAGGGTAGTAGTGGTGTCATCATCAGGGTAGTAGTAGTGTCACCATCAGGGTAGTAGTAGTGTAAACATTAGGGTAGTAGTAGTGTCACTATCAGGGTAGTAGTGGTGTCATCATCAGGGTAGTAGTGTCACCATCAGGATAGTAGTGGTGTCACCAGTAGGGTAGTAGTAGTGTCACTATCAGGGTAGTAGTGGTGTCATCATCAGGGTAGTAGTAGTGTCACCATCAGGGTAGTAGTAGTGTAAACATTAGGGTAGTAGTAGTGTCACTATCAGGGTAGTAGTGGTGTCATCATCAGGGTAGTAGTGTCACCATCAGGATAGTAGTGGTGTCACCAGTAGGGTAGTAGTAGTGTCACCATCAGGGTAGTAGTAGTGTCACTATCAGGGTAGTAGTAGTGTCACCATCAGGGTAGTAGTGGTGTCACCATTAGGGTAGTAGTGGTGTCACGATCAGGGTAGTGGTGGTGTCAGGGTTGCCAACTCCGAGGTTACTGGGTAAAAAGTCTTGGGTCTAAAAAAATTTGAGGACCTTTTATGTGGCAGTCACCCAGTTCAGCTACAGAATTGACTCAATGAGAAGATTTTCTCTGACTTAAAGACTCAATAGCATTTTTCCACAAAACTTGTGCGAGGCCCCGTAATTCCTGATTGCCAAAAAGTACCAAGAGTGAAAACTTTTTGCTCAAGGGTCTCCACCCAACCGTGCGCGCCTCCTCTAGCCCTTTTTCGTTTAACGGGAGCTAGGTTACACTGAATTCAATCCATAGCTCCTTTATTAAATGGTTCTGAGGAACATCTCAGCGTGACCTTTCTTTTAGCAATAACTGAGGAATCGCCACATTTACATTGCATTCCGATGAACATTCTAAGAACGGGAAGTCATTTTTTGTCTTGTTCTACACGCTTACCGGGAATGTTCTGACATTACTTCCTGTGCACTGGGAGCCTTGAGATATTCCTTAATTTTACTACTTTTGGGAAAAGATTACTAATTTAACTAGATTTCCGCTATATGGAAACACTTAGTAGGTTGCTGACTAAAGGTTATGTTTAGTCTACAAATCCTAATGCCAGAATTTAACACTAAACCCTTACATTTACCATATATCTCTTCATAAACACGTACGTCAGAAAGTTCAATGACAGAAAATTGGAAATTTTATATTTTTAGGATTAGGTCGCGTCCTTTTGGAAATGGCCTGTGATGGATAACCCTAGGAAGCCACTGGGGACAATTTATGAAAATAGTTTATGTTTCCCAAAGGAACCAATCACAGCATAGCTTTATGACTAGGAAATACATGTTGTATTATGGGGCGATTTTTGTTGTAAATAACCGTAAAATGGTAACATTCAGAAATCAGTGGTAGCACAGAAAGGTGGGGGTTATCAAACCCTCTACACCAGTTTTCTGGCACGGAGGGATGATATTTTGACACAAATTTGGCATTAGGTCCTTTCTTGCGGCAAACGAGTGCCACGACCTCTATTCTGCACCTTTCTCCCCGTTGTCCTATTCCCACGGCACTCTGGGTTTTCCAGAAGGCCGCGGGAACATTGAGGCCGCTTGGTGGCCTAAGGAAAGGAACCAGGGCGTCACCTGTAACGTTTTGGTTCCTTTCCTTAGGCCAGTTAAGTCACCGTTTGGCCTCAGTGGTCACATGCGGCGGGGACCTCCACTAGAAGAGAACCAAGGCGCCGCAGGGACTGGAGACCGACCTAGGACACCGGAGCATCGGAGACAGGTGAGCATGTTTTTTTGTTGTATTTTTTCCCATACCCAATATCCTGGACATTCCCTTTAATAAATCTGAGAAGTGTGCGGCCCAGAGCCTAATATCTTCTTGACGTACCATTGACTCAGACCTTATGAGCTGGGGTTCAAAACCAATGCAGAAAACAGGGAAGTAAATTGCAGGGCACCAAAGCCTTTGGTCAAACCATCAATCATGGAAAGCAAGGACTGGAGGTCACGAAGGAGTGGATCCCCACCTGTACAAGAGCTGAGTATTTACTATTCATATTCACTAGCATGCGCTATATTCATCCATATCCCCTATAAAAAAGGATCCCTGCTAAAAAATTGTTCATATAAGGGAGTATTATTGTATGAAACATATAGAGAATAGAACAAGCAGCAATGACTATGATAAATTCTTTGTTGTCAGCAGCTGTAATGTAGAGAATTGACAAAACCTGCATCTTATTAGGACGGCGTGGAGACTGAAAGAGTTAAAGACTCCTACGCAGAATAAATCTCCCGATGAGTCTATAAAAGGACTAAGCCCATTGCAAGCAATAATGGCAGTAATCCCCCCTAGAGACCCCGGTGTGATACTACTTGTCACTTCCTCTTTAGCACAAACAATAAGGAAAAGGCTAAGTTAAAATTCTTAAAGGAGATGTCATTCAGTATCATATATAAGGAAAAATTTGTTTAACCCTTAATCGTCTGTTTCATATTTTACTATATTAGGACTATTGAGTTCTAAAACCGTGGCTTGCACTAAATAAAATGACCTCTCTACGGCCCGGATTTAGTCCTAGAACGTGAATATAGGGTAAGTGGAACCTCCAACAACAAATGCCACCATGGCTGGAATATAAATAAATGCAAAAAATGCAGCAGTAACTGTGTACAGGGCATCAAGATATACGCGAATAATAAGAAGCCAAAGTGAGTGGCGTCACTACTGCCGTATCAGCTGTAGTGGCTGCTATGGGGCCCTGACAGACCCCTGGATCAGGAAGTTATATTTGGCTGTAGGTAAGTGGAAAATGACTTGGAGTAAGCGGCCTAAAGGCTTGTATAAGGGGCAATTACTGTATAGGAGGCTGAATACAGGGGCACTTACTGTATGGGGGCCTGTATATGGGAGCACTTACTGTATCTGGGCCTGTTAAAGGGGGGCATTTACTGCATTGGGGCCTGTACATGGGACGGTATACCATATGGGGGCCTGTATACTGTTTGGGGGCATTTATACAGGGCAAAAACCATATGGGCGTCTGTATATCGAGCAGTATACCATATGTGACCGGTATATGGAGGCAGTATGGGGGCCTTTATAAGTGTGTAGTATACTGTATGGGGCCTTGTATACAGGGACAGTATATCATAGGGGGCCTGTTCTGAGGACAGTATACTCTATGGAGGCCTAGAATGAGGATAGTATACCGTATAGGGACCAATTAAGGGGCAATACACTGTGTAGTAGGATCAGTATATCATAAGTATTACTATGCTGCTGTAACATGCTGAAATTTCCCCACTGTGGGACTATTAAAGGATTATCTTATCTTATCTTATATGGGCCAATAAATTCAGAAGGTCTGCGGTGTAAGCCTTACATGTTACATCTTAGGCATCAAACCGAAATGCAGCAACTTTTGCATTAACCAACCAGGACCGATTGGAAGAGGATAAATTTTATATAATATAATACTTTATTATCCATGCTGCTGTAACACACTGAATGCCCCCATGGTGCGATTAAGGATTATCTTATCTTATCTTAAATAGGTGTTCAGCAATGAAACTACTTTTGACTCCAGTGGGAAGGTCAATCACCACAACGTTAGAATTTGGGGCTCAGAAAAGCCATGTGCCTTTATTGGATACATGAGGACTCACCCAAAGTAAATGTGTTCTGTGAAATGGACAGGCAAGAAGTCTACGGTCCCTTCTTTTTTGGGCAAGGACATTGTCACTAGCCACTCCTATTTGGACATGTTAACGGGATGGTTTATGCCACAGATTGATGCAGCCTATCAGCATGATGGTGCACCTTCACATTACCAGTTGGATGTTCACCAAACCTGAATGCAACTCTAGAAGAACATTGGATCAGCTTCCCCAATCACCAGACCTGACGCCCTGTGGCTTGAAGGACTTAGCCTATATGGCCCTCCACCAACCACATAATCTAAGACGACACATCCCCTTCACTGAAGAACTGCGCAGGCGTCAGGAGAACCATAGAGGAGTGCAATGAGTCTCATCTCTAGATAAGTGTAGAGGTTCTATAAGGTTCTGTGGGTGGTGTAGTGTCCCAAATCGACCCGACAGGTTCCCTTTAAGTGATGATAGAGAATTGAACATGGGAGGGGAGAAGGGCACCAAACAAATTGTTGCACTGGGTGAACAATAGGTAAACAGACATAAAGACACCAAGAGTATTTCGAAAGGGCGTCCATTAATTCATACAGATGGGATAGACACGGCCCTTTCACCCTCCGTACACAACTTTGCAGACATTATTGCCTATTCTGCAACACATTAACTCTTATGATTCATTTAATCCCTGAAAAATTACCCGACAGAGATCAAACATATGATCTCCACCATCCCAATATTCGTCTCCCCGCACCTACTAGAGTCTGACAATTCTTGCTTGTCGAGGATAGATGAATGACGGTTGTCATATCAATGGAGCTGACTCACTTCCCAACAGTGCGATAATCTGTTCCCTGGAGATGACGCCGCAGACATCCCGTTATACACTCCGCGCTCATGATACTTGTGGTAGACTTCATGTCAGTAAGACATCACCATGCTCTTCATTTCCATCATGCGTTGCAAAATTCGCATGACACACATATGGCGGCGGCAGACGAGAAAACAAAAAGGCAATTATAGTAAAGAACAAATGGCTGAATAGAATTGTCAGTGACACAAAAGGCAACCGCATGACTTATAGATACTACTATTTTGGATAAGATCTTGGGATGGTCTAGCCGAAGAATTAATATCTACATTAGATGCCTTCACTCAATGGTGGTTTGGAGAAATTGGGAAAAATTAATCCGAGCACCCTAAATATTCCTTCATCAAGTTGGTTGGTCATGTTCAATGTGGTCATGTATCTGGGCCCATGGAAATGAATATGGGGGTATTTCTGCCCCCGCGTGCTGGTAGGACAGGCAGAATTTTTAATCAGCAATTAATTAATATGCAGGACTAGGACCTATAAAAGAGCACAGGAACCTCCACCACCACCACCCCCCGTGTGTTAATACAAAAGTACAATAATAATACAATAGGGAGGGAAGCCTTGTGCTGCTGTTATGACTAAGGGAAAACAGATTATCTGCATCAGGGGTGCTCACACTTTTTCAGCATGTGAGCTACTTTATAGACTGACCAAGGGATAAGATCTACTACCTACTTCTTGTGGGCGAGGCCGGGGCAGGCCTGTGGGCGGGGTGGGTGTGTCTGTGGGCGGGGGTGGGCATGTGGGCAGGGTCGGGTGGAGCGTGAGAGCAGGACACAGCAGCGTTCAGGGATCCCCAATGTCTGCTTGTTCACAGCACAGGCTGAGAGTTATCTCTGGACACTGGCAGGCCGGGGCCTTGCACTCGTTCGCAGTCAGGGCTGTGGCAGCCCCGCCTGCCAGTGTCCGTAGATGACTCTCAGCCTGCGCTGTGAACAAGCAGCACCCCGGCCCCCTCCATCCCTAAGAGCGGGAGCGCGTCATCCCCCGGAGCTGCTGCTGCCCGGCCTGCAAGTGTCCGGAGTGCTTGTTCACAGCACAGGCTGAGAGTCATCTCCGGACACTTGCAGGCGGGGCCTGCAGACACCGGGGATCCCTGGTTGCATCCCACGATCGACCCATACGTCCTTCGCGATCGACCGGTAGATCGCAATCGACGTATTGGGCACCCCTGATGTACATAATCCTGCATTCCCTGTCGTCATACCAGCAGCACAATGTGGGGAGATGTCAAGTAATCCCCTTAGCGAGGGTTTCCTTGACTTACAGAGCTCAAGACCGACCGCCTGAAGGCAGTAGTGTCCGTAGCACGTGAGCTGAGCACCTTCAGCATACCTCACCTGGGGCTGTGAGAGTTGCTGGAAATCAGCAATTCTCAAACTCAGTGTCATAAACACAGAGAAAGCTGAAAGCTGCCCACAACGTCCACAGCTGCAACTGCAGCCCAGGTAAGTGTGCACAGGCACTGACAAACACTACAGAAAGAAGTTGACATTAGTGCTTTTAGTTTCTGCACTAAAACAAAAGAAAAGCTGAAAGAGGATTCAGCTTACCTTACTGCGGGGCGATGAATCAAACTGCAACAGCTGAAAATATGTCAGGAACAACCTGCAAAGCAGGTAAGACAAAAGACTGCAATACAAACCTAAATCTTCCTCCCAGAAAGAAAGGAAAAGAAGAAGCATACCTCCCAACTTTTGAAGAACCGAAAGAGGGACAAAATGTGTGGCGTGCGTAGCGCGCCGCAGCAAATTTAGCCCCGCCCACTTTTGTGTTGACTCCGCCCATTCTCATTAATTTTTCATGTGCCTGCACACAGTGTAATCCTCCTACAGTCACCCGTAAATTATATGCCACCCCTCTATCTCTCCCCCAGTTTCATATACACCCTTCATCTGCCCCCAGTTTCATGTCCCCCCTCCATCTCTGCCCCCAGATTCATACCCCTCCATCTCTGCCCCCAGATTCATGTCCCCTCCATCTCTGCCCCCAGATTCATGTCCCCTCCATCTCTGCCCCCAGATTCATGTCCCCACATCTCTGCCCCCAGATTCATGTCCCCCATCTCTGCCCCCAGATTCATGTCCCCTCCATCTCTGCCCCCAGATTCATGTCCCCTCCATCTCTGCCCCCAGATTCATGTCCCCACATCTCTGCCCCCAGATTCATGTCCCCCCATCTCTGCCCCCAGATTCATGTCCCTCCATCTCTGCCCCAGATTCATGTCCCTCCATCTCTGCCCCCAGATTCATGTCCCCTCCATCTCTGCCCCCAGATTCATGTCCCTCCCATCTCTGCCCCAGATTCATGTCCCCTCCATCTCTGCCCCAGATTCATGTCCCTCCATCTATGCCCCCAGATTCATGTCCCCACATCTCTGCCCCCAGATTCATGTCCTCTCCATCTCTGCCCCCAGATTCATGTCCCTCCATCTCTGCCCCCAGATTCATGTCCCCACATCTCTGCCGCCAGATTCATGTCCCTCCATCTCTGCCGCCAGATTCATGTCCCTCCATCTCTGCCCCCAGATTCATGTCCTCTCCATCTCTGCCCCCAGATTCATGTCCTCTCCATCTCTGCCCCCAGATTTATGTCCCCACATCTCTGCCCCCAGATTTATGTCCCCACATCTCTGCCCCCAGATTCATGTCCCCACATCTGTGCCCCCAGTGTCATGCCATCCTCTCCTTCACCTGCCCCAGTTTCACGTTCCACCTCAGTGTACACATTACACTTACCTTCTCCTCGTTCCCCCACTGCTCTCTGAACGCCTCTCTCTCTCACTCGCACACAGTTGTAGACGCGATGTGACGTCATCACATCGCGTCTACACAGCCAGTAGGCGGCGTGCAGCGGCGAAGCAAGGAGCTGAACTGTAACAGCTCCTTGCTTCAGCCGCGTATGTGTTCAACTCCGATCTACGTCCTCTGAGTTGAAATCGGGACATACCTCCCTCCAACCGGGACCGCGGGACACGTCACCGAAATCGTGAATGTCCCGCGGAGGCCTCCTGCACCTGTCCCACCATCGCAGGACACAAAAAAACACGCGGGGTGAGGTCTCTGTGCCCTCTTATAGGGCCTAGTCATGCATATGAATTAATTGCTGATTAAAAATTCTGCCTGTCCTACCAGCACGCAGGGGCAGCAATACCCCACATTGTGCTGCTGGTATGACGACAGGGAATATGTGTTCAGAAAAGTGTCAGACATCTAATATGCCCCAATGTGTATTATTACAAAGTATATGAATAGAAGGGGCTGTCCGGGATGAAAAAGAAATTAACCCCTAAAACTAAACCCCCTCCCTCACCTAACTTCTAAATTTACTTATATAAAAAAAAATCTACAGTTACCCATATCCTTGGGGCAGTTATGTGACCGTCCCAGGGACACTTTCTGATAATACAGTAACATTACGTTTCCCCATTTCCAAAACAGAACGTCACCATTGTTCCCTCTCCCAACCCCATTATACTTACATAGCTTCTTCTCCGCGAATGGCTGCTCTCCTCTCCGCATGATCTGGCGCAGTCTGGAGGTGCCTGTGACACATACGCAGTAGAGATGGCACTCTATCTCTACCGTGCAGGCGTCAGAGGTACTTCCGGTCTGTATACGCACTTGCACTGTATACGCACTTCAGCCTACACACAGTGAAAGAAAAAGAGAAGTCTCCCAGAAAGGAGGATAGGTAAGTATGATGTGGTGGGGGCGGTGGGCTTAGTTGGTTAGGGCTATTAGTAGGCAGGATAGCTTAGCTAGGGAGACAGGGAGGGGGGATATAACGGAGTAAAAACACAGGGGGACAGTGAGAAGGAGGTACACAGGAAGCCACACCTTGTAAACAAATGCAGAAGATCCCAGGAGCTCCCAGAGACACCCAGAAATCAATCAAAACACTGCTAAAGGTATATGGGTGCACTTATTAACCCATTAATAGCACTATTAGACTTTAAAAAAAACATATTTTTTTTTTTTTTTGCCCAGAAAACTCTTTTAACTTATGCATGCATGTGTGTAATAAATATGTTCACCTCTCCTGAGCTCCTTCACAAAGTGTTCAGTTGTGTTCTATTCTCTTCTGGCCTCCTGAGTAACATTGTGGGCCCCAGAGGACTGCTCAGGCCTGTGATTCGGTCTCTCAGTGCACCCCACAAAGAGACCCAGAATAAAGTAGTGATTTTGCAGCGGCGAACCCCAAAATTTTTGCAAAATTTATAACAAATCCATCTCACTGAGATCTGGTTTATCCATTCATCGTTAGTAAAGACACATAGTAACGGCTCTTCAAGTTTACTTCTGCCTTTGGCATTTTACTTGAGGACTTACACCCAGATCCTTAGATTTAGAGGTGTAACTTGTAAGTCAAGGGCCTCAATGCAATATCTGTAATAGGGCTCTGACCAGGACCCTGGAGCAACTGCAGCCTATGGACCCCTGTTACTTCACCCATGCTCAAATTCGATGAATAATATGCAAATGTAAGTTTTTAAATGATTAGATTAGATGGGGTAGCGGGGGAAGGGGGAGACTGGCAGAAGAGATTTAGTCTGAATATTGGTTTATGTATACAAAATGAGTTGCTTAGACTATATACTGAGTATGTATTTCCTCTGACTGGCATATGTCATAACAGATGAAATCATTACAGTAACAGCGGCCAGCTGCCTGTCACACCGCCACATCAAACTCATCTCTTCTCAATATATTGTATAGCAAACTATAATGCCCAGCTATCTGCAATGGAGGTCATGCAAATAGTTCACCATTTATAATGTCCTGTTATAATTGCCAGGAATGTTAGGTGGAGGACACATGGGATGCTCCCGCTGCCATGTACAAGGGTACGGTTGATGAGGTTTATCCAAATCCCCTCCATAGGCTGCAACTAAAAATGACTTCTTGCGCTGCGGGTTTTACACCTGAAGCATGCCAATTACTTCAATACAAAGGTCTTCAGACCCCAGGAATAATAGGTGGAAGCCCAGGGGAGGTGTAAAAAAATAATAATAATAATAATTAATACTCACTTTCCTTCACGTCTTTTGGGCCTTCTCATCATATCTGGCACGCTCTTTTGGTCTCCTACGTGACATCAGGACACCTTGCATGCCCATTTGACCACTGTGGCCCAATCACAGACCTCAGTAGTGACCCGGGGTGCATAATGTCACCAGGAGAGCACTGGGCGCTGCAAGGAGACTCAAAAGAGGTAAAGGAAGGTGAGTATAATTTTTTTTTTTTTACCTCCCCTCGGCCTAAACACCAGAGTATAACGCATGTCAAGATGACCATTATACTTCATCCATTACAAATCCCTAATTGTTTGATTTTGATTTTAAAAAATTAACAATTTGGAATATTCAGGTTGCCGGTTCTGTACAAATTGGGTCGCCCATCACTGAGAACAACCATTTAGGAAGGTGGAATTTTTGAGATATGTTCACATTGGTGTGCAATCTGGCACGTATACGTGTGTCAGCAGTTTGTGTGCTCAAAAAGATCCCATTGATTTCAATGGGAGTTACGAGCGTATACGCCGCGTAATTTTGCACCTGTAATTTCCTTTGTTCTCTGATGTGTTATCTGATAAGTGTGATCAGAGTCACTGCTCTCCAGGTGGGGGGGGGGGTGCTAAGGCCTTTCGTCTGCTGTGAGGACAATATGCAGGCAATATGTTCAGAACAATCAGTTCAGTTAATTCCTATTTGCTGGTAAAGGCTCAGACAGTGTCTGTTATCTTTCCATGTAAACACAAAGATAACATTGAGTCCGTTCTGAACAAACCCTTGTAATGCAATAGACATTTACTGTGCTTATTTTTTGCTCCTCATTTATATTAGATTTTTAGTAATGATAATAAATAATCCCTCATGGAAAAGGCAGTGTCTATATATAGAGAGATACTTCATAGTGTCCGGTCCATCAAACAGTCAAAGCCCACCTACCAGCTTGTGAGAGGAAAAGACAGCAGGCAAAGGTGCTGAGAGATGAGAAAATCTCATTACCAGGACGTA
Organism: Leptodactylus fuscus; assembly: GCF_031893055.1. Taxonomy (NCBI): domain Eukaryota; kingdom Metazoa; phylum Chordata; class Amphibia; order Anura; family Leptodactylidae; genus Leptodactylus; species Leptodactylus fuscus. The sequence continues at coordinate 30,003,413 of NC_134265.1, read as the reverse complement.
AACATATGTTCTTGCAGGGTTAAGCAGCTGTACAAAATCATGGAACTGCAGGACTGGGGAGCCTTTCCAATGGCTGTGTGTCACCTGTGTAAAAACTAAAATAAAAAAAACATTTTTAGCTGCACTTTGTGCAATTAAAAAAAAACATACCAAATGTGAAAAACATCCAAGTTGCCCATCCTTTTTTTGTCATTTTCTCTGATATTAAAATAAAGAAAATTAAAAAAAAATAATTAAAAAACCCATAAAAATAAAGTCCTATTTATCACTGAAATAAAAATAAAAATTATTTGAATGACCGAAAGATGCAGCCTTCAAAACCGTATGTGGGAAAAACCCCAAAAATGTGTCTACAACCAGGAAAAAATGGCCCAGTCCTGAAGTGGTTAAAAGAAATCCAAAAAAGGGGAGCAACTGCGCTCCAGTACTTGAACAGCATAATAAAAATTGACATATCTAATAGAGATGAGCGAACACTGTTTGGATCAGCCGATCCGAACAGCACGCTCACAGCACGCTCCCATAGAAATGAATGGAAGCACCTGGCACGCAGACTTTGCCGGCGGCCGGCTGCTTAACCCCCCAAGTGCCGGCCACTTCCATTCATTTATATGGGAGCGTGCTGTGAGCGTGCTGTTCGGAACGGCTGTTCCGAACAGTGTTCGCTCATCTCGAATATCTAACAGTCTTTGAATGACAAATTCCTTTTAGGTGAGCAAATTTCATGAAAACAATTGCATTAGCTGTTTTTTGGTCCAGTATCTGAGGTGGCCTCTGCGTCAAATTCTGAACCAAAAAAATCTGTCTGAACCCAGCCTAAAAAGTAATATATGAAGCAGCAAAGAGCCACACCCATTTATCTCAAACATGCCCCCAGTGTTCAGCATGTGAATTACAACCCTCTTCATGTCAACCCAAGTTAATACAAATCTCAGGTCAACCGAAATAATAATAATAATAAATAATAATAATAATAATAATAAATTTTATTTATATAGCACCAACATATTCCGCAGCGTTGTACAATTTGTAGGGTTCAAATACAGACAGAAAGATACATTACAAAGAAAGTCATTTCACACAATGGGACTGAGGGCCCTGCTCGCAAGAGCTTACAATCTATGAGGTAGAGGGGGTGACACAAGAGGTAGCAGGGGCGGCATTGCTTATACAGGGGGTCAGATAATTCTGTTAGAGGTGACTGTCATTACATAAACATAAAACTTTATGAGCCATCACTAGTGGTGTCCTGTAACATGTGGATGGAGCTTGGACAGATAAAGTTAGCCTGAAATGACATCATATCATGTTGGGAAATGCAGGAGCGGGGACAGAGGAGGGTTAAGGGTTTACGTTAGACATTGTGATAGGCTTGTCTGAAAAGATGTGTCTTTAGTTTGCGTTTGAAGCTGTAGAAATTGGGAGTTAATCTGATTGTCCGGGGTAGAGCATTCCAGAGAAGTGGTGCAGCTCGGGAGAAGTCTTGTATACGAGCGTGGGAGGTTCTGATAATAGAGGATGTAAGTGTTAGGTCATTGAGTGAACGGAGAGCACGGGTTGGGCGTTAGACAGAGATGAGGGAAGAAATGTATGGAGGTGCGGCATTATGAAATAAACAAATACATACTCCAGACTCCACTGACAAATACAGAGCTTCGGACCAGACCCCCTAAGCAAATGCAGGGCTCAAATCAGATCCCTTGTATCCTGGGGCATAGCTATACTGGGTACAGAGAGAGCAACCACTACCAGGCCCCAGAGCCTCATGGGGCCCAAAGGCCTCTCTCTAATATAAGATGGCACTAGTATATTAGATAGCACTTGGTAAATAGGGATCCCATTACAAATTTTGCATAATGACCACAGGCACCTAAAATAATACAGACCCCAAGACCAGACCCCCTAAACCCAAAGATCTAAACCAGACTCTGCAGACCCTCTGAGGGTCTCTTAGTCCTGCATCTAGTAATTTCTTCAGTCCTGGGAAAGGTCATGGTATCGGGATGTTATCTGCAATGACACATGGAGGGGGGACACGTATGTTGGAATTATGGGGGGAGAAGACTACAACACCCAGCATACACAGACTTACTATAGCAAATAGGGCAGAAGTAGCCGCATTGAGCAGATTCCTGACTACAGTACAGTTTGGAGATGTGATGACTGCCCTCTACTGGTAGAAAGCAAACTTCAGCCTCCTCCATCAGGTCAATGAAGCCCCTTAATCACGCTGCGGACATCGATCTCCTAGTAGTATACATTAGGGAATTGCATTAGTCAATGTAATGTAATTGCAATGAAGTTTTACAAACACATATTAAATTGATTCCAATGATGTTTTCCAGAATATTCTTCGCTGGCATTGATGGCTTAGATAAGAGGTAATGAAGCTTAATCTTCTAATTACAAAATATGCTGATACCTTGTAATGTAAAACCCGGGACAGGGCTGGAGGCATCAGACATCATTGACTTTTCACCCAAGCATTTAATGTAATGCATTTAGACAGGAATTGGATGACTTTATTACATTATTGAACTTACCCCACCATATTCGGCATTGCTGTAGACCTCATCGGCTCGGTAACAAAAGTCCCATTATTTCTTATCAGTTTAGGATCACATTCTTGTAAAATTGCAAGGAACAGAGGAAAATGAATGCCGGCTTCTCCGCCGCGCTCTTATGTCACTCATGGCAGACACATTGATTGTAGATGGATCTGAGGACTTTGTAACTTCGCCATTCTCTGCATTGATCTTTTAAAGGGAAAGTCTACATCTCGTGTTTTACATGACCTCCATGATTTCTAATGACAGCACTGAGTCTTCTAGGCATTGGTGACATATGGCAACATCTTCAAGAAAGACCTCTTTTAGAGCCTGGGAGGCTCAACTTGCCTCTTCCTCTGTTCATAGATTGGGATCAGATCAGGAGACATACTTGTCCTCTGAATCACTTTCACCCTGTTCTTCTTCAGAAATTCAGCAGTAGTCTTAGTCATGTCATGTCAGAAAACAATAACCAAGGACACGGAGGTGGTGTCATCTTCTCTTTCAACATCTGGGAATTCATGATACTGTCAATGAAATGTGGCTCCCTGTTACCAGCAGGACTCCTGGAGATCCACATGAGGACACGGCCACCATCATGCTTCAGTGTCGGCCACTATATGTTTCCTTGTACTCTTGTGACCCCATAATGAATGAGGACATCAGTTCCAAAAACATTTATCTTGGTCTCATCGCTCTGGAATATAAAGTCACATGGGTCCTGGTAAATTGTATGGGGGCTTTTTTGAGCATGGACACCCATACATACCATTCCCAGGCAACTATATTGGGTCACGGGAAACCCTCACACCATGTTGGCTTTCTGCAGTGAACTTGCATGGAGATATTCTTTAACCGTTGTCATCAGAAGATGCTTTAGTTTAGGTGTTAACTTCCATGAACAGTCTTGACATCTCTGAAATTTTTAGCACTTTTGTTACAACATTCTGACTGATATAAAGCTTTCATGATCTTTAACCCCTTAAGGAACGGCCATTTTTTGGTTTCGCATTTTCGTTTTTCCCTCCTCACATTTCAAGAGCCATAACTTTTTCATTTTTCAGTTCACAGAGTCACATGATGGCTTATTGTTTGCGGGACAAATTGTACTTTGTAATGGCACCATTCAATATGCTGTGCAATGTACTGGGAAGCTGGAAAAAAATTCAGAATGAGGTGCAATTGGAGAAAAAATGCATTTGCGCCATTTTCTTATGGGTTTAATTTTTACAGCGTTCACTGTTTGGTACAAATGACATGTTATCTGTGTTCTACGTGTCAGTACGAACGCGGTGATACCAAATTTATATAGTATTTGAAATGTTTTGATACTTTTAAAAAAATGATAAACTTTGCAAAATAGAAAAAAAAATTTGTGTCATCATGTTCTAACACCTGTAACTTTTTCATATTTCCATGTATGGAGCTGGTTGTGGTGTCTTTTTATGCGGGACAAGATGACGTTTCTATTGATACCATTTGGGGAAAGATCCGATGGTTTGATCACTTTTTATTCAATTTTTTATAGGAGGCAAAGTGTTGAAAAAAACGCTTTTTGGCGGTTTTTATTTTTTTTGCCGCTACGCCGTTCGCAGTACGGGATAAATGTTTTAATATTCTAATAGTTCGGGCATTTTGGAGCGCAGGGATACCTAATATGTTTATGTTTAATGTTCTTTAATTACTTTTATAGCTAATCTAGGGAAAGGGGGGTGATTTGAACTTTTATATTTTTTTTATTTTTTTAATACTTTTAAAAACTTTTTTTTTTCTTCTGTTACATTTATGATCAGACCCCTTAGGTACCTTGAAACCTAGGGGGTCTGATCGCTCATACTATTCACTGCAATACTACAGTACTGCAGTGAATAGCAGAATCCCAGCACTTCTATTAGACGAGGCCTCTGGCCTCTGGCATCGCCTAATAGATCTCGTGCAGAGACAAGCCTGGAAGCCTTCAATAGGCTTCCGGCTGTCATAGTAACCGATCACCGCCCTCATGTGACGTTCAGGAGGGCGGCGATCGGCAAAACATGGCGGCGCCCATGCCGCCGGCGCCGTTTACACACTGCGGTCACGTTTGACCGCAGTGTGTAAAGGGTTAACAGCAGGGATCGGCTCGGGCACCGACCACTGCTGTTATTGGCAGGTCCTGGCTGTATTATACAGCCGGCATCTGCCGTGTATGGAGCGAGCTCAGCGTGTGAGCTCGCTCCATACATCCCCATGCGACCCATGACGTACAGTTACGTCAAGGGTCGCTAAGGGGTTAATAAATATGGGTCAAATAACAGGAGGCATCGATACAAAACACGTCCTAATATAGCCTGCATAAATTCATTACCATTTATCTGAATTATTTTCAGGTCAATGACCTCAACTGTGACGTTTTGTTTGCAATCACTTCCCTGTGAGCAGTTCAACCAGCTAAAGAAACATCACAACAGCACATGACCTCAGATGTGGGAGGGATCTATTACCTGTGATATCATTGCAAGGGAGAGTAGAAAAGGGAGGGGTACGCAGAGAGTGAGAGCAGACAGGTGAATCTTGGGAAATGTTGATTCTGAAAGAAAACTAAAGGTAATAATGACAAATTATAAAGATAGATCTATAGATGATAGATAGATAGATAGATAGATAGATAGATAGATAGATAGATAGATAGGAGATAGATGTTAGAAAGATGATAGATAGATAGATAGATAGATAGATAGATAGATAGATAGATAGATGATAGATAGATAGATAATAGATGGATGGATGGATGGATAGATAAATAAATAGATAGATAGATAGATAGATAGATAGATAGATAGATAGGAGATAGATAGATAGATAGATAGATAGATAGAATGATTGATAGACAGATATATAGGATAATAGATAGATAGATAGATAGATAGATAGATAGATAGATAGATAGATAGGAGATAGATAGATAGATAGATAGATAGATAGGAGATAGATAGATAGATAGATAGGAGATAGATAGATAGATAGATAGATAGATAGATAGATAGGAGATAGATAGATAGATAGATAGATAGATAAGAGATAGATGAATAGATAGATAGGATAATAGATAGATAGATAGATAGATAGATAGATAGATAGATAGATAGATAGATAAGAGATAGATAGATAGATAGATAGATAGATAGATATTAGAGATAGATAGATAGATAGATAGATAGATAGATAGATAGATAGATAGATAGATATTAGAGATAGATAGATAGATAGATAGATAGATAGATAGATAGATAGATAGATAGATAGATAGATAGATAGAGTTGTGTGTGTATTTATAGTGTTCTTCCATACTTGTATCAGTTATAGCCACTTACAGCTTCAGAAGGCCCCAGTCAGCCTTTCACACCATACGTCATAGTGTATCTGTGACCAACATACCACAGAGGATTATTTGGAAATACAAGAGGGACTCTGCTTCTTTAGTGAGATAATTCATTCTGGATTTGTATCAAATAACGTGTAATGCTAACCGCTTCTGTGGTTTTTTTGTTTGGTAAAATTCCCATTGATAGTAACAAAGAAAAACCACCCGGACTCTCCGCGCTGTAACCACCTACTGACAAGCAGCAATGGATAAGCTCCGGAGATGAGTGATTGACTACAAGGAGAAAACCACAACTAAAAGTTCCTTTACAATACATTCGGCAGAGCAGGTAGGACGAACACAGGTCTTCATGGGGAAGAATAATAAGCCTGCAAGGAAATCTGGCACAATAGATAGATAGATACAGGGCCGGCTCCAGGTTTTTATGGGCCCTTGGGCGACAGAGCCTCAGTGGGCCCCCTTGTGGAGTAAATCATGTGGAAAATCATGTGGTGGGGGGGGGGCTGCTGATGGCAGCCAGGCATCAGCATACCTCCCAACTTTTGAAGAACCACAACAGGGACAAAACGTGTGGTGCGCTACACACGCCGCTGCAAATTTGACCCCACCCACTTTTATGTTGATTCCACCCATTCCCATTCATTTTTCATGTGCCCCCACACAGTATAATCCTCCTTCAGTCACCAGTAAATTATATAACCCCCCTTAGGACCGGGCCGTTGCATAAGCGGCCCGGGCTCTGACTGTGCGCGTTTTCGCGCATGTGTCCTCCTCCCCCCTCCCTTCCCCTCCCCTCCCGGCGTTTGACGTCGCCGTGATGACGCGGGCGGGTGGGGGGCGGAGCCACACTCCGTCCCCTTCTTATTCTTCGGCGCTGGGCGGGGACTTCCTTTCGGATCCCCGCCAGCGTCGAAGAAAGAAGTTTTTTCCACGGGTCGGCGTGATGTCCGAAGACACCAGCGCCAGCAGCTCTTGGAGCTGCTGCACCGCAAGGTGAGTGAGGAAGGGACTGACTGGCTGGCGTCCCTGCTCAATACGAGCGGGGCGTCAGGCCAGGCCTCAGTCTCCTCAGTGCCGGGTCGGGCGGCCTCTACCCGCCCTAGCAGGGCGGCGAGGCCTCCCGACCGGCTTTCACCTAGCCCGGCCCCCAGTGTTCGGAGCAGGGTTCCGTCACGGGGGGCCGCATCAGCCGCTTCTCGCGCCGCCCGGGCTCCTGCACGTACCGGGCGGCGTGCTGCGAGTGTGAGAGGCAGTGTGGCCGCCGGGTCCCGGTGCCGGCCTGCACACTCCGCGGCTGTCACTCAGGCTGTGGGGGTTCTAGTCCCTCCCCCCTCGGCTGAGTCTGTTGCATTGGAGGCACCTATTATTGTGGCTGGGCCCAGTGCTTCTGTGGGTTCGGCCCAGCCTGCAGCTTCTGCCCCCATTTTATCTTCCCCAGTAGAGCCCATGCCTCTGCCGCCTCCGCCTCCTGGCAGGTTGGCGAGGTGGTTTGGGCGCAGTTCTGCACTTCCAGTGTTGGCCGGTAGCGATGAGGCTCCGGCCCCTCCCTCTGCGCCCTTAGTCTCAGCCCCTTCTGATACGGCGGCCCCCCCCCCCCACAGCTGTCCCGGCTCCATCGTCACCGGTTCTTATTCTTATGGTAGAGTTGGAAGGGACCTCAAGGGCCATCGGGTCCAACCCCCTGCGAGTGCAGGTTTTCCTAAATCATCCCAGCTATATGTTTATCCAGATTCCGCTTGAAGATTTCCATTGATGGAGCGCCCACCACCTCCCGTGGCAGCCTATTCCACTCTCTCACTACCCTCACTGTCAGAAAGTTTTTCCTAATGTCTAATCTGTATCTCTTTCCCTTTAGTTTCATCCCATTGCTTCTTGTACTTCCTTGTGCTAATGAGAATAGGGGAGATCCCTCTGCACTGTGACTACCTTTCAGATATTTGTAGACTGCTATTAAATCTCCCCTCAGCCTTCTCTTCTGCAAACTAAACAATCCCAATTCTTTTAGCCGCTCCTCATAGGACATGGTTTGCAGACCTTCCACCATTTTGGTTGCTCTTCTCTGGACTTGCTCCAATATATCGATGTCTTTCTTGAATTGAGGCGCCCAGAACTGTACACAGTATTCCAGGTGTGGTCTGACCAGGGAAGAGTACAGCGGAATAATGACCTCTCTTGATCTAGATTCAATGCTTGTCTTAATACATCCCAGAATTTTATTAGCCTTTTTTGCAGCAGCACCGCACTGTTGGCTCATGTTGAATTTGTGATCTACTATTATGCCCAAGTCCTTTTCCCCTATGCTATCACTTAGTTCTATTCCTGTGACCCGGACGGCTGCCTAAGCTGTCCGGGTCTTGACCGGGCGTGTGGCTCCCCCTCCCTCCTCTCTTTTCCCCCTCCCGGCGGCTGTTGCTGTCCGGGGCGGGGTTTTCAGAGGAGGCGGGGTTACGCGTCCAATGTAACTTCCGGCGCTGGGCGGGGACTTCCTTTCGGATCCCCGCCAGCGTCGGAGCAGGACGTGTTTCCCTGCAGCGCCGATGGACCCGACGGCTCGTCAACAGCAGCTCATGGAGCTGCTGCAACAGCGGGTAAGGGACGAGGGGACGGCGTGGTTGGAGACGCTGCTCACTGCGAGCGGCGGCTCCAGCCTGCCTCCCGCTCCACCGATGCCGCAGCGTGAGGCCTCTACCCGGCCTAGCAGGACGGCGAGGCCTCCCGTGCGGCTGTCCCCTGATGCGGCCCCCAGTAGCCGGGGCAGGGCTCCGGCGCGGGGGGTCGCCCGCTCAGTATCGCGTGCCGCCCGGGCTCCTGCGCGCACCGGGTGGCGCGCAGCTTCCCTGTCTGGGGGTGCGGGCACCCGGGCGCCGCCCCCCGGTCTCCGTTATGGCAGCCAGTGCGGGGGGGGGGCCCTCCCCCCCTCCCCCCCCCCACCGGTCTCCAGTGGCAGTGGCCCTTCGGTCGCTAGGCCGGCGATGGGCCCCCCGCCCTCCTCCCAGCATGTTTCAGGGAGTGCTCCCCCTATGGAAGCCTCCCAACAGGCCTTAGTTGTAGCGCCCCCTGTGGGGCCTAGTGCATCTGCGGCTGCGGTTCCTCCTGGGGCACCCCCACCGCCGCCGGGTAGATTGGCACGGTGGTTTGGGAGGGCGACTACCGCCCCTGCGGGGGTAGACAGTGCTGCACCAGCCCAGGATACGGCGGCTGGCACTTTAGCTCATGTGTCTGCGTTGGTCCGTTGCCGGCCGCAGCCTCCCCAGTGTTGTTTCAGGAGAGCGAAGAGGAGTTCTTTGATGTAGAGTATGTGCCTGGAACTCCTCATGTTTTGCCACCTGGTCACTCCCGTTCCCTGTCTAGTCATGCGCCGGGGTCTGGGGCCCGCTCCTACAGAAGTTTTGGGCCGGAGGATGATGTGTCGATGCGTTCTGGGCGGTCTCGGCGGTATCGTAGTCGTTCTAGGTCGCGAAGTCGCCGGAGGCGACGTGGGTCTCGCTATAGCCGGCGTCGGTCGGAGTCTCGTTCGTCCTCCTCCTCACGTGATTCCCGTAGGTCCCGGCGTTCGCATTATAGCAGGGGTTCCAGGAGGCGGAGTGGGAGGAGAGACTACGGTTCCGCCCAGGGCGTTCCAGTCGTGCCTGCTGTTGTGGTTCCTGAACCTCCTCCTGTTGTGGCTCCGTTGCCTCCACCCCTGGTCGCTTCGTCGCAGATCCCAGTGATTCCGGCTGGTGAGTTGTCCTGTTCACAGGCTTGGTCTTTGCAAACACCACCGGCTGGTGGTGATGTATTGGATGTGTTAAAGGCAATGGTTAGTCAGTTGGAAGGTAGGGGGCAGTCACTTGCTTCTCCAGGGGCAACTAGTGCACAGCCTGAGCCGGTTCCCCCTCCTTCCGGTTTGAGGTTCCGTGATTCTTATTTTTGCGCGGTGGCTCCGTTGGGTACCCATGTCCCAGCCGAGCTTCGCCACAAGATCACTGCTAATGAGTATATTGACATCTGGCTCTTGTTGTCCCCCGATCAGATGACAGTAGATAAGGAGAGAGGGTTTGGTCGGGGTGAAGATAAGAAGCCCAAAGTAGCCAAGACGTTTTCTAATTGGTTACAAGCTTTTGCTATTTATGCTTGTATATTGTGTCAGTCAGCACCATCTTTGGCGGCTGATCTTTTCGTGTATTTGGAAACTATCTTTACTGCTCACAAGCTCTATGGTGGAACGGCATGGTGGAGATACGACGAGGAGTTCCGGCGTAGGTTGGCGCTTCAGCCGGAAGTTGGTTGAGCCTCTAAGGCTACCGACATTTGGATTCAGTTGATGCTCTCTCCCTTTCCATCCGCGGCCGCTGGGGGAGCTGGTTCTCCCTCCGCGGCCGTTCGCAGGCCAGGTGCCTGCTGGATGTTTAATGAAGGACACTGTCGTTTCTTCACCTCATGCCGTTTCAAGCATGAATGTTCGATTTGCGGAGGAGCACATTCCGCTCTGCGATGCGCCAAGCGCGGCAGAGCCGCCAAGTCTGGTGCGGGTAAACCCGAGGACGCCGGTGAGCGCAGTAAGGATGCGCCCCTGGCTCGACAGGTACCCCAGGAGACAGGAAGCAGACCTACTTTTTAATGGTTTTATGTTCGGTTTCTATATACCTCACGTTCCTAGTTGTTCTGTTATGTTTACTGATAATCTACGGTCTGTTCAGAAAGATTTAGTTGTGGCTCAGGCCAAAATTGATAAAGAAGTTGAGTTGGGCCGTTTAGCCGGTCCGTTTGCACAACCCCCTTTTCCAAATTTTAGGGTGTCCCCGCTGGGTTTGGTCCCGAAGAAGGAGGCCGGCAAATACAGATTGATACATCACTTGTCCTTTCCTCCAGGTGAATCCGTGAATGATGGTATCCCGAAGGAGGAGACGGTGGTGTCCTATGTTTCTTTTGATAAAGCGGTCTCTTTGGTGGTCAATGCTGGCAGGGGTGCCCTCATGGCGAAATCGGATATCGAATCTGCGTTTCGCCTGTTGCCGGTACATCCCGATTGTTATCATCTTTTGGGTTGTCAGTTCGGGGGTTCCTTTTACTATGATATGTGTTTACCGATGGGGTGCTCCATCTCTTGCTGGTATTTTGAGTTGTTTAGCACGTTTTTAGAGTGGGTGGTACGGCAGGAGATGGGGTCTCAATCGGTAATTCACTATTTGGACGACTTTCTTTTTGTTGGTCCTGCTTCTTCTCGTCTGTGTGAATACTTGCTTAATACGTTTCGTTTTTTCACAGGTTATTTTGGTGTTCCCCTCGCGCTTGACATGACTGAGGGTTCGGTTTCATCACTCTCCTTCTTGGGTATACTCATTGACTCGGACCGTATGATCCTTCAGCTCCCGCAGGACAAGTTGTCTCGCCTCCGTGCGGAAGTGGATTTTTGCCTGTCGGCTCGCAAGGTCCAGCTGTCCCCTTGCAGTCGTTGCTGGGTCAGCTGGCCTTTGCGTGTAGGATTTTTCCTATGGGGCGTGTTTTTTCTCGCCGCCTGTCTATGGCCACGGCTGGAGTCCGCATGCTGCATCATTATGTGCGGATAACGAGCGTCCTGCGGGAGGACTTGAAGGTTTGGAAGTCCTTTCTCTTAGATTATACTGGCGTTTCTTGTTTCCCAGAGAAGGAGTTGTGCAATTCCGACTTTCAGCTTTTCACTGATGCTGCGGGTTCGTCTGGTTATGGAGCCGTTTTTGGTTCCCGCTGGTCCGCTGCTCCATGGCCTCAAAGCTGGTTGTCCGCTGGTTTTACCCGTAATCTCACTTTGTTGGAGCTGTTTCCTATTGTAGTGGCTTTGGAGTTATGGGGCGCGGACATGGCGAACCAGCGGGTTTTGTTTTGGTGTGACAATGAGAGTGTGGTATCTGTGATAAATAGCCTCTCTTCAAGCTCTTTGCCTGTTTTAGCTTTGCTTCGTCGTTTAGTCTTGAAATGTTTACAGTTTAATTTGGTTTTCAGGGCTCGCCATGTCCCGGGTGTTGATAATACTGTTGCTGATTCTCTTTCTCGTTTTCAGTGGGAGCGCTTCAGAGACATGCACCCGAGAGCGGATTTGGTGGGCTGCCCGTGCCCTCCTTCGCTGTGGGACCTGGTTCTGCGGTCTTGAGCCCGTTATTGCAAGATGCTGTTACGCCGGCGACGTGGGCAGCGCATGGTCCATATCCAGTGGTTTGGATTCTAGGCCACTCGTACATCTATTGGGCAGCGCGGCGCGCTGCCATCCGGCCTGGAGGTTTGCAGCTTGGTTTTCAAGAAGCGGAGCTGCGCTGGCATGGAGTCAGAGGGATGAGTTGGTCGGAAATGTTGCCTCAGGTTGTCGAAATTGGAAGGACCTCCCAGGCCGCAGTGGTGCTGGTGTTTCATGCCGGGGGCAACGATTTGGGCGTGATACGCTTGTCCGAATTGATTTCGTTGATTAGATCTGATATTGACCGCTTTCCTGCCTTTTTTCAGGATGTTGTTATTGTATGGTCCGAAATTGTTCCTCGGGCCAGATGGCGTGATGCTCGAGACCCAGCAGCTTTGGAGCGTGCAAGGCGCCTGCTCAATTTGCGTGTTTCGCGCCACGTGCGCTCCCGATCGGGAGTCGTGGTTCGGCACAGGCAGCTTGAGGGTGATAACAGGGCGCTGCTCCGGAGGGATGGTGTCCATTTGTCTGATATTGGCCTAGACATTTTCTTGTCTAGGCTTCAGGATGGCATTGAGCGTGCGCTCTTTATGCTCTTGGAGGGGGGTCGGACCCCTTTGTAGGTTTACGTCGGGGTCCGGTGGCGGGACCTTGCGCCTTTCCCCTCCCTTCCCCTTCTGGTCATCGGTGGTAGAAGATGGAGCGCGTCACCCGTTGAACATCATACACATGCACACCGCAGGCGGTGGCGGGGCATTCCGGTGACGCGCTTGGTCCAAGAGTAAAGGGGAGGGGGATAGCAGGGCCTGCCGATATGTTTATAGTTTAATAAAGCTGTGGCCGACCCCCACTATTTTACCATCCAAGAGCGTGTCAGAGTTTTTATTGTATGTTGGGGTTAACAGCCGTGGGAGGAGGTTTCCCTTTTGTTGTTGTACCACATTCCGCCTGGTCTCCCATACTATATATGTTTTTTACATTTCTGTTACCCAGATGTAGAACTTTGCATTTGTCCCTGTTAAATACCATTTTGTTCGCCTCAGCCCATTGTTCCAGTGTGTCTAAGTCCTTTTGAATACACTCTCTCTCCTCTCTAGTGTTGGCTATTCCTCCTATCTTCGTATCATCTGCAAATTTTCTGTTTCTGTTTCAGGGTAGTGATGAGGAGTTTTTTGATACTGAGTATGTCCCAGGTACTCCTCATTTCCCGCGCCATTCCCTTTCCAGCCGTTTCCGTGAGTCCAGTTCCCGTTCGTATCGCGGTTCCGGGGCGGATAGTAGGTCGTCGAGGGTCCGGGATCGCTCCCCTCGTTCGCGTAGCTCCTCTCGTTCGCGCCGCAGGCGTAGTAGGAGGGATTCGCGGGGTCATCGGCGTAGGGGTAGGCGGTCTAGGGGTCGCGATTACAATCGCTCTGGGTCGCGCTCGTCGTCTTCCTCTCGGGGTTCCCATCGCTCGCGTCGCTCGAGGTATAGCAGGGGTTCCCGGAGGCGGAGTGGGAGAAGGGAACCTGTGTCTGCCCAGGGCGCTCCGGCCGTGCCTGCAGTAGCAGCTGCAGCTCCAGCTCCAGTACCAGCTCCGCAGCCTCCACCCCTGGCCGTATCGGTGCAGCCGCCTGCGTTACCATCTGGTGAGTTGGCCTGTTCGCAGGCCTGGTCTTCCCAGTCGCCGGGTCCGAGTGGCGACATGCTTGATGTATTGAAGTCCATGGTTTCGCAGCTTGAGGGTAGGACTCCTTCTCTTGTTTCCCCAGGAGCGGTTTTGCCGCGGCCTGAGCCGGTTGCTCCTCCCTCTGGCTTGCGATTCAGGGACACTTATTTCTGTGGGGTGGCTCCTCTTGGCACACACGTGCCTCTGGAGCTGAGAGAAAAAATCATCAGTGGTGAATATATTGACATATGGTCGTTGTTATCTCCTGATCATGTTACTGTTGATAAAGAACGGGGTTTTGGCAGAGGTGACGATAAGAAGCCTAAAGTGGCTAAAACCTTTGCCAATTGGTTGCAAGCCTTTTCAACCTTTGCTTGCATCCTTTGTCAGTCTGGTTCTGTTGTAGCAGCGGAACTGTTTATTTACCTCGACATTATTTTTTCCGCTCATAAGTTGTATGGTGGCTCCGCTTGGTGGAAGTACAACGAAGAATTCCGGCGGCGGCTTGCGCTGCAGCTGGAAGTTGGTTGGGCTTCTAAGGCGACGGACATATGGATTCAGCTGATGTTGACGCCGAAGCCCGCAGCTCCCCCCTTTCCATCCGGGGCCGCCGGGGGGGCTTCTGCCTCCTCAGCGGCCTCTCGCAGGCCAGGTGCCTGCTGGATGTTCAATGAGGGGCACTGCCGTTTTTTTGCGTCATGCCGTTTTAAGCATGAATGCTCCATATGTGGCGGCGCCCACTCAGCCCTTCGTTGCGCCAAGCGGGGTAAACCTGCCAAGGCCGGCTCGGGTAAACCCGAGGACCCCGGTGAGCGCGTTAAAGATGCGCCCTTGGCTAGACCGGTACCCCAGGAAGGAGGAGGCAGGTCTGCTCCTTGATGGGTTCACTACAGGTTTTTACATACCTCATGTTTCTTGTTCTAATGTTCTTTTAGTTGATAATCTACGTTCAGTTCAGAAAGATGTCCTTGTTGCTTGAGAAAAAATTCCCAGGAGGTTGAGCTGGGTCGCATGGCTGGCCCCTTTTCTGAGCCTCCTTTTCTGAACTTTAGGGTGTCTCCTTTGGGCCTGGTCCCCAAGAAGGAGGCGGGGAAGTATCGTTTGATCCACCATCTTTCCTTCCCCCCCGGGGAGTCTGTGAACGACGGCATACCGAAGGAAGAGTCAGCGGTGTCCTATGTGTCATTTGATAGAGCCGTCTCGTTGGTGGTGAAAGCCGGTCGGGGTGCGCTCTTGGCAAAGTCTGACATCGAGTCTGCCTTCCGTCTGTTGCCGGTACATCCCAATTGTTACCATTTGTTGGGTTGTCAGTTTGGTGGTTTCTTTTATTATGATATGTGTTTACCCATGGGGTGCTCGATTTCCTGCCGTTATTTTGAAATGTTTAGTACTTTTTTGGAATGGGTTGTTCGGCAGGAATCGGGCGCTTCATCGGTGATACATTATTTGGACGATTTTTTGTTTGTAGGCCCGGCCGGGTCTCCTACTTGCCAGTATTTGCTCGATACGTTTCGTTATTTTGCTGCTTATTTTGGCGTTCCTTTGGCTCGTGACAAGACTGAGGGTCCGGTTACGTCTCTCTCCTTTTTGGGTATTGGAATTGACACAGAGCGGATGCTCCTTCATCTCCCGCAGGACAAGTTGTCCCGGCTTTGTGCGGATGTGGACTTCTGCCTAAGTTCCCGCAAAGTTCCGTTGTCCCGTTTGCAGTCTCTGCTGGGTCAACTGACTTTTGCGTGTCGTATTTTTCCGATGGGGCGGGTTTTTTCCCGCCGCCTGGCTATGGCTACTTCTGGAGTCCGCCTTCCGCACCATTATGTCCGGATTACAAAAGTCTTGCGGGATGATTTGAAGGTTTGGAAATCTTTTCTTTTGGATTATTCTGGTCTTTCCTGTTTCCCGGAGGGTGAGTTGACTAATTCCGACCTTCAGCTTTTCACTGACGCCTCTGGAGCTGTTGGCTACGGTGCGGTTTTTGGCTCTCATTGGTCTTTTTCTGAGTGGCCTCCGGTTTGGTCGTCCCTGGGCCTTACCCGCAATCTGACATTATTGGAGTTGTTCCCCATTGTGGTCGCCCTAGAATTATGGGGTCCCGCCATGGCGAACAAACGCATTTTGTTTTGGTGCGACAACGAGAGCGCTGTGTCGGCAATTAATAGCCTTTCTTCTAGTTCTTTGCCGGTCTTAGCTTTGTTACGGCGTTTAGTCCTCAGATGTTTGCAGTATAATGTCGTTTTCAAGGCTAGGCATGTCCCCGGTGTTGATAACACGATTGCTGACTCTCGTTCGCAGTTGGGTCGCTTCAGAGACTTACACCCGGAGGCGGATTTGGAGGGCTCCCCGTGCCCCCCCTTACTATGGGACGTGGTCCTTCACCCCTGACTCAGTTGATGCGGGATTCGGTCACGTCGGCTACATGGACGGCTCACGACGCTTATCCTATCGTTTGGATTCTGGGTCATTCTTATGTTTACTGGGCAGCGCGACGTGCTGCTGTTCGCCCAGGTGGTCTGCAGCTTGGATTCGAACAGGCCGAGCTCCGGTGGCACGGAGTTCGGGGTTTAAGCTGGTTGCAGATTCTGCCGCAAGTTGTGTCAATTGCCGGTTCCTCCCAGGCCCCTGTGGTGCTGGTGCTGCATGCTGGAGGAAATGATTTGGGTTCCATACGCTTGTCGGAGCTGATCTCCCTGATTCGTTCTGATTTTGATCGTTTCCCTGCATTCTTTCATAACCTTGTCATGGTCTGGTCGGAGATAGTCCCGAGGGCCCGCTGGAGAGATGCGCGGGATCCGGCGGCTCTGGAAAGGGCTCGCCGGCTCCTTAACATGCGCATATCCCGTCATGTAAGGTCTCGGGGGGGAGTTGTCGTCCGACACAGACAATTGGAAGGTGACAACAGCGTTTTGTTACGCAGGGATGGGGTGCATCTGTCGGACATAGGCCTTGACATATTCTTGTCGGGCCTACAGGATGGCATTGACCGTGCTCTCTTTATGCTGCAGGAGGGGGGTCGGACCCCGGTGTAGGGTTACACCGGTCTCCGGTGGCATGATCGGCAAGACCTCCCCTTACGTCATTCCGGATAAGACGCGCCACCGCTGGATACAACAGACATGCACACCGCTAGCGGTGCCTGGGCATTCCTTGTGGCGCGCTTCCCTTTAAGTTGGGGCAACAGGTTTCTGCTGACATGTCTATTTTCAATAATAAAGCTGTGGCCGACCCCCACTTAACCCAAGCTAATGTGTCTGTGCCTTATTTCTTAAGGGGGGTAAGTTTTGGTTGTTTAGAATCTGGGAGGGGCTTATCCCCCCCCCCTCCTTTCAGGGGGTTACAGTACGCGTATGCGCTCAGTCTCCATCTCTCCCCCAGTTTTGTATACAGCCTTCATCTGCCCCCAGTTTCATGTCCCCCCTCCATCTGTCCCCAGTTTCATGTCCCCCCATCTGTTCCCCTAGAATCATGTCCCCCATCGCTGCCCCCAGAATCATGTCCCCCCCATGTCTGCCCACAGAATCATGTCCCCCCATCTCTGCACCCAGATTCATGTCCCCCATCTCATCCCCAGAATCATGTCCCCCCCATCTCTGCCCCCAGATTCATGTCCCTCATCTCTGCCCCCAGAATCATGTCCCCACATCTCTGCCCCCAGATTCATGTCCCTCATCTCTGCCCCCAGAATCATGTCCCCACATCTCTGCCCCCAGATTCATGTCCCCTCCATCTCTGCCCCCAGATTCATGTCCCCACATCTCTGCCCCCAGATTCATGTCCCCTCCATCTCTGCCCCAGATTCATGTCCCCCCATCTCTGCACCCAGATTCATGTCCCCCATCTGTGCCCCCAGAATCATGTCCCCCATCTCTGCCCCAGAATCATGTCCCCCCATCTCTGCCCCCAGTGTCATGTCCCCCCATCTCTGCCCCCAGATTCATGTCTCCTCCATCTCTACCCCCAGATTCATGTCTCCTCCATCTCTGCCCAGTTTCATGCCGTTCTCCCACCTTCATCTGCCCCCAGTTTTATGGGCCCCCTTCATTATGTTCCCCCTCAATGTTTAACACAAAAAAAAAAACACTTATACTCACCTTCCAACGCTCCCCCGCCGCTCTCTCCGCAGTCTCACTAACACAGTTGTAGGCGCGATGTGACGTCATCACAGCACGTCTACACATCCACTAGCCGGAGTGCCGCGGCAAAGCAAGATGCTGAACTGTGACAGCTCCTTGCTTTAGTTGCGTATGTATTCAACTCAGATCTGCGTATTCAACTCAGATCCTCCGGACGCAGATCTGAGTTGAAACCGGGACATACCTCCCGCCGACCGGGACCGCGGAACAGGACACCGAAATCGTGAATGTCCCGCGGAAATCGGGATGGTTGGGAGGTATGCATCAGCACAGAAAGCTGCACCTGCGTTCAGGTAGATAGATTAGATTAGATAGGAATTATAGCTTAGATATATAGATGCTAGATAGACAGTATATATATATATATATATATATATATATATATATATATATATATATATATATAGTTTACCTCCAATTATAAAATAACTTTTCATTGGAGGACGGGGAGGAGGGGGCTCCTGGAAAGAAACTGTCACACTGTTGCTGCTTCTAAACTCTGCTACATTTACATTTTACTTACTGAGGCACTGGTAACAGAGATTACTAGCCAGCAGCCTTCTTCCCCTCCCCTCTCCATAGACCTTTATGTATGAGGCTGGGTTTGAAAAGGTGTGCACTCTGAGATAACACTGACCTGTGGTCTCTGTGAGGGTAACACTGACTTGTATCATAAAGATAATTTGCCCCACCTGACCTATCTGCCCTATACTGTATATAAATCAGACCACATCTGAAATACTGTCTACAGTTTTGGGCACTGCATAGAGGGAGGACATAGCTGAGCTGGAGTAACCGAGACAAGGTGTATCCTCTATGTCTAGAGGTTTTATCGTAGTCATAGATGGGGATTCTTTACAGTAAGAGCAGTAAGATTATAGATCTCATGGCCTGAGGATGTTTTGATGACTGATAACTTGTATAAGTTCAAGACGCACCTGCATGACTGAAGTATCTAGTATTTTGGGATGAGATGTTGATCCTGGATGTATTGTGATTGCCATATTTAAAAGAATTTTACTTCCCCTAACATGGGGCAATTGGCGTCCCCCTCACAAGAGGTTTCTGCCTTTATCTGACGTGTCAGGTTATATACGTTGGCTTGTAGACTTGTTTCTTTATTCTACCTTATCAGCTACGTTACTCTATGTTCACACTAGCGTCCAATATCCACTTGAGGACCCAAAAGATGGAAACCTAAAAAGAGGTTACATGCAGAAACCCGTGGACTCCATAGACTATGATGAAGTCCTTGCAGCACTTTTCTCTTTAATGATTTTAAGCAGAATCTGGGATGGAGAGGCGTGAACGCTAGTGTGAACCTAAGATAAGATAAGCTAATCCTTAGTCCCACCATGGGGAAATTCAGTGTGTTACAGCAACATGTATAATACAGTAATATGTTACAAGAAAGACACATACAAGCTCATAGCAGATAGAAAAGATAATAGGAGTCATAGCAACTGGGAAGAAAAGACTCAGGATCATTT
Organism: Leptodactylus fuscus; assembly: GCF_031893055.1. Lineage (NCBI taxonomy): Eukaryota > Metazoa > Chordata > Amphibia > Anura > Leptodactylidae > Leptodactylus > Leptodactylus fuscus. Next base: position 29,984,105 of record NC_134265.1, on the reverse strand, counting down.
ATTTCTCTGTGCGGAGTGTCTCTGATGTAGATTATACAGCCTGACTGTGGTTGGGAGGAAGAATCTCCAATAGTTCCTTCTCACACTTGGGGTGATACAGACGGTCACTGATAGTACTGCCCAGTGCTGTCACAGTCTCATACATGGGGTGGGAGTTGTTCTCTAGCATTACTGTTATGTGTCTCTTTAAAGTGAACCTATCAGATATATTTGGTGCAGTGAATCAACATGATGTCAATGTGGACCGGTAGTTTAGAGATCAATCTTCAGAATCATCAGAATCCAAACAAAACCTAAACTCTTTGCTAAAGAAAATGCCGTTTCAGTCCAGGTTTCTTGTACATGACTCCACTACAAACAAAGGCGGTGGCTGGTTGTCAAAGGCGGGACAAGTAATTAGATAGATAGATAGATAGATAGATAGATAGATAGATAGATAGATAGATAGATAGATTAGATACTGCAGATGATAGATAGATAGATAGATAGATAGATAGATAGATAGATAGATAGATAGATAGATAGATAGATAGATAGATAGATAGATAGATATTGTAGATAAATGGATGGATCAATAGATGGATGGATGGATAAACAGACACGATAGATGGATGGATGGATGGATGGATGGATGGATATAGATAGATAGATAGATAGATAGATAGATAGATAGATAGATAGATAGATAGATAGATATGAGATAGATACGATAGATAGATAGATAGATAGATAGATAGATAGATAGATAGATAGATAGATAGTGTAGATGGATGGATGGATGGATATAGATAGATAGATAGATAGATAGATAGATAGATAGATAGATAGATAGATAGAAAGCCATATATCTGAGCTATTTTTATGTGTCTCCATAAACCATGTATGACTGGTTTTATTCGGTCGGTTCCACAGCGCACATATAAATGGTATGCATGAGTACATGAGAGGTCACCACGAGGAGTTTGTTAGGTTAGCAATAAAATATACAATTCATTGAACTGCAATCTTCTCACTAAAACCCGGAGCTGAGAGCACTTGAGTCGTCTCCTCATAGACCTGCTTCTGGATTCCATCTTCCTGACATGCTTTATTTTAGCAAATTACTTGCTAAAACCTTGTTTAAATAAACAGCCCAAATATTACACGACGCAGCCCGAAATATGTGAGAACTAGATCATTAAACCTCGAGATCAGATACCTGGCGGACAGCACTTGGCATGACACTGATTTCAAGTAAGCAAATGAGTCCCATCCTCGGCGTTTACGTGTAAATGTCCTAAGGTCGTCATGGATTCCTTCTAATCCTCGTACTTGTACGTTCTGATTAGAATAATGGAAGTGAATGACGGAAATGGAAATTGAAGATGATAAGGAGTCATCGTCAGCCCGAGAGATGAGCGGAGATCATCCGGAAAAATTGACTTCATTGTTTTGCGGCTGGAGAACCACGTTGGAAAGGTCAACAGGAAGAAGATGTTGGGCTGGAGGAGCAGAAACCGCCTTAAAAAAACATCATTGTATTTATTCTGTTTGGACCAGTGGTAAAATTGGGAAATAATTGATTAAGAACAGATCTAATAGGCAAATATTAGAAATCGTTCCATAAACAAAGCCTGGGGAACTTTTTCACTCGCGACCCAGATGGTTATCTTCCTTATTAGGGCAAATTAATATTGACTCCAACTTTTCTATTTTTGGTTTTTACGTCTTCCAAACCCCGTAACTTTTTAGTTTTCAGTTCACAGAGGCAGTGGCGGGCTTAATGATGGTGGTTAGATAGAAAACAATTCAGAACGGGGTAGAATTAGGGCTAGTTCACACAGGGGCAAGGAGGCGGATTTTGACAATACCGTGACCCCACTATACAGTTCCTCATGTTGCGGTGACCCCATTCAGTTTGGAACACGTGTCCATAACAGCGTGCGTTCCAGCTGAATAGCGCTGCTGCAGACAGTAGCGCAGCTTCTCAGTGGCTAAAGCCATCGGAAATATGTATTTTCTGATGGCTTTAGGCATACCTCCCAACTTTTGAAGAGTAGAAAGAGGGACAAAATATGCGTCGCGAGCAGCGCCCCGTGGCAAATTTAGCTCCGCCCACTTTTATGTTGACTCCGCCCATTCTCATTCATTTTTCATGTGCTCCCACACAGTATAATCCTCCTACAGTCACCCGTACATTATATGTCCCCTCGTCATCTCTCCCCCAGTTTCATATAACCCCTTCATCTGCCCCCAGTTTCATGTCCCCCCTCCATCTCTGCCCCCAGTTTCATGTCCCCCCATCTCTGCTCCCAGATTCATGTCCCTCCATCTCTGCCCCCAGTTTCATGTCCCCCCTCCATCTCTGCCCCCAGTTTCATGTCCCCCCATCTCTGCTCCCAGTTTCATGTCCCCCCATCTCTGCCCCCAGTGTCATGCCGTACCCACCCCTTCATCTGCCCACAGTTTCATGTCCCCACATCTCTTCCCCCAGTTTCATGTCCCTATCTGTTCCCCAGTTTCATGTCCCCCCATCTCTGCTCCCAGATTCATGTCCCTCCATCTCTGCCCCCAGTTTCATGCCCCCCCTCCATCTCTGCCCCCAGTTTCATGTCCCCCCCCATCTCTGCTCCCAGTTTCATGTCCCCCATCTCTTCCCCAGTTTCATGTCCCTCCATCTCTGCCCCCAGTGTCATGCCATTCCTCCCCCTTCATCTGCCCCTTCATTATATTCCACCTTAATGTTTAAAACAAAAAAAACCACACTCACCTTCCAACGCTCCCCTGCCGCTCTCTCCGAAGTCTCGCTCACTCACATAGTTGTAGGCGCGATGTGACGTCATCACATCGCGGCTACACATGCAGAAGCTGCAGTACAGCGTTAAAGCAGGAGCTGGGTGTGACAGCTCCTGCTTTAATCGCCTGTGTGTTCAACGCCGATCACTTGAAACCAGGACATACCTCCCACCGACCGGGATGGTTGGGAGGTATGCTTTAGGCGACCCCTGTGTTTTGGTCGTTCGACCCCCGCCGGGGTCGCGACCCACAGGTTGAGGACCGCTGCCTTAGAGAAAAATTGCATTTCCACTTTCTCATGGGTTGTGTGTCATCCATTTGACTCACTGTAATTCACAACACAAGCACTAGGTGGCCACATATAGACACATGTAGGATAGACATCTCCTGACAGAATATCACCACATCATGTTGCTTTGAAAAGCTATACATCTCATGACACACACATCTGGCAAGTGGAAAGCTAAGAAGGGACACGTCTGTAATTGTACAGTATTTTTCTATTAAGACAGACCCAAGTTCTGGAATCGCAACCTTAATAGGATCTTTTTCGATCAATGATGATCTTTTTATACCGTAAGACTAAATAAAGATACAATCCATACGTCGTCATGTTCATATCCTTGACAGAGGTCACAGTGAGATTATCCACAAAGCCTATGTTATGCAGAGAGGTCCTGCAGGGTTCTCACTAGAGAGCGCGCCTATAAATCTAACAGTCACTTTGTTTAATTTTCTGCTTTACATTACAGCGCAGCTCTAATCTAAGAACAATATAGAGATTTCCACATGGACGTAAGTACTTTATCTATTTTTATAAGGACGCTTGTAGTCAGCGAGGGATTACTTTCCTTTATAACCAATGTATCTTCACAGTCATAGGAACGCTGTACATTCATAGGAAAATATTAGGCAAAAAAATAGAGTCGACTGGAAGAAAAGGAAATCCTGGAGGAAACGGCATTTTAGCATTTTTTTTGTCGATTTCAATTAGTGGAACGAGAAGCAGGCAGAATTTCCAAAAATGTTACATAATATAGTTAAGGTTGAGATTTTATTATAAGGTCTCCTATAAGGTATGGCTGTAGCAAAGTTTAAGTTAAGACTTAAAAGGAATCCTATCATTCAGATGACATTTTTTTCTAAGTGCCACGTCAGAATAGCCTTAAGAAAGGCTACTCTTCTCCTGCCTTTCGTCGTCTTCTCCGCGCCGCCGTTCACCTACAATCCCGGTTTCTCTCGATATGCAAATTAGCTATCTCGTAGCACTGGGGGCGGGCCCCAGTGCTCAGACAGCACTGGGGGTGTCCCCAATGCTGCCAAAGAACTCTCCAGCACCGCCTCCATCTTCATCAGGAATGGCCTCTTCGTTCTGTTCTTCTGGCGGTGGAATAAGTTCCTGGGACTTATTCTAGACTCTCTCAACATGACGGTCTCTCTATCCTCTCCTCGCAAAAGGAAAATTGCTCGGGCAGCACATCATTTGTCTTCTACACGGAAGGTCACCATCAGGACGGCTATGAAGGTCCTTGGATTGATGTCCGCTACTCTAGATGCAGTTCCTTGGGCCCTATGGCATATGCACTCTCTACAGAACGAGATCTTGAGAGTCTGGAATCACAGTCCTTCAGGTTTACAGAAGCCAATCCAGTTAACCATCAGCGCCCAGCAAACCTTGCCCTGGTGGACCCATCTGCGAGATGGGAAGTCCTCGTTACAGCCCGCCTGGACCCTGTTGACTACAGATGCCTCCCTCACAGGCTGGGGAGCTCATCTGGGGGAGACCCCAGTTCAAGGTACATGGAATCAGCGGGAGAGGACGCACTCATCCAACTGGCGAGAGCTTACCACAGTTCATCGAGCCCTTCTGTCATTTGCACCACTTCTACGAGGGAAAGCGGTCAAAGTAAGATCAGACAATCTGACGACAGTCCACTATATCAACAAGCAGGGAGGAACCAGGTCCCCCTCACTCCTGCAAGTCACAAACCTGATCTTTTCCTGGGCAGAACGAAACCTCTCCCAGCTGGCTGCGGTACATATCCAGGGCCGCCTGAACATCCTAGCGGATCAACTCAGCAGAGGCCGCCCGACCGCAAGCGAATGTTCCTTGAATCAGGACATCTTCCACTACCTGACCAGGAGGTGGGGTCTCCCCGAGGTGGATCTGATGGCCACCCAACACAATGCCAAAGTAGAAAGGTTTTGCTCCCTGTACTGGGAAGACAACCCTTTGGCTGTGGATGCCCTGTCAATACCATGGAGGTTCGAACTGGCATACGTGTTCCCTCCCATCCCGATGATCCCAAAGGTATTGGCGAAACTCAGGCAGGACCAGACTTTGGCAATAGTGATCATGCCGTTCTGGCCAAAAAGGGCATGGTTCACCAACCTTATCCTTACGAGTCGGGGGAACTACTGGAGGCTTCCACCAGTCAGGAACCTGGTGTCATTGAACAGTCGGCCGTGCCTGGGCCTAGACAAATTCAACCTCACTGCCTGGAGGTTAACCGCGCCATACGCGCAGACAGAGGATTGTCCCAGGGAGTGCTAAGTACCTTAGCCCATTCAAGAGCAGAGGCAACCAATAAGAGCTATCAGAGGATCGCCCGGATATTCCGAGATTGGTGTACAGGCAGCCACCGCGATCCAGACAGAGATGCAGTCCTAGAGTTCTTACAGAACAGCCTGGAGAGAGGACTAGCACCTGCCACCCTCAAGGTTCAAGTGTCAGCTCTATCTGCTCTTCTGGAGACACGGTTATCACAAGATCCTCTTGTCAAACAGTTCCTTAGGGGGGCTGCCAGGCTCCGCCCCCAGGTACGGCCCCCTGTCCCCAGGTAGACCTTGGCCGCGGTTCTACAAGGGCTATGTGCGCCCCCCTTCGAACCATTATCTGAAGTGGACTGGAAGTACCTGTCATTTAAGGTGACGTTCCTGCTGGCAATAACCTCCGCCAAGAGGGTTGGCGAATTGCAGGCCCTAGCGGCCTCCGAACCTTTCATAACCTTCTTCCCTGACAGGGTACAGCTAAGGTTCGTTCCGGGATTTTTGCCAAAGGTACCAACACTTCAGAACACCAACCAAGTGATCACCCTACCGGACTTCTTTCCCTCTCCTGCTATGGAGCAGGAGGAGAAGCTACACACACTGGATCTGGTAAGAGCACTACGTATTTACCTAGACCGCACAGCACCATTCCAAAGATCAGAGAATCTTCTGGTTAATGTGTTTGGCCACAATAGAGGCGCTAAAGCATCAAAGGTAACCCTGTCGAGATGGATCAGAGAGGCCATTAGCTGTTCCCTTCGGGCCCAGAATCTTCCTCTTCCAGATTTCTTACGAGCTCATGCCACCCGAGCAGTGGCGACATCATGGGCAGAGACACGGTTCCTCTCTCTAGACCAGATATGTGCTGTAGCCTTATGGAGCTCACAGCTGACTTTTGCCAAACCCTACAGATTGGACTGGCGTACGGCCGATGCTACAGCATTTGGGCACTCCGTCTTGGCATCAGCCTGCCAGGAGGTCCCGCCCTAGGGGAGATAATACTTGCTAAATCCCCAGTTGTGCTGCTGTTGGGCGTAGGGGGAAAGAAAGATTATGAATGATAATCTGTTTTCCCTTAGCCCAAACAGCAGCACAAGGCTCCCTCCCTAGGAGGTACTGTTGTGCAGATTTTGTGTATGTGTGTGTAGCTCTTGGCATAAATTGCTCTCTGTATATCATACTTGTTACTAACACAAGGGAGGAGCATGTCTTCCGGCCTCTTATAGGGGTCAAAAGCTGTTAGGTAATTAAAAATTCCACCTGTCTTAACAGCTCATAGGGGCAGGAATACCCCAGTTGTGCTGCTGTTTGGGCTTTCCACAAAAAAAGAAAGCAAAACATCAAAATGGTACAAATAAAAAGTACATCTGGCCCTACAAGAAAAAAAGACAAATCATTCAGCCCCATACACAGAAATCTAAATAAAATTATGGGTGTTAGAATAAGGTGACTTCAAGAATTATTTTTTTTTCCAAAGTTTTCGATTTTTGTTAAGGTGTTAAAATGTATCAAAAATATTTCCTTTCGTATCCCCATAAGGGTCCATTCACATGGAGGAAAATGGTGAGGAATTTGGTGTGGAATTTCAGCACTGAAAAAAAAGCCTCCCATTGACTTCAATGGGTTCCTTTTTCTGCTAGCACCATTGTGAAGTACAAGGTTAAATCCTCCCCCCTTCCCCTTTCATTCTCAGGAGCTGTCAGACCCCACAAATATGCAATTTATTTTCTATCCCTTGAAAAATTTTATAAGGGTGGGGTCACACTATTGTTATTTAAAGGGTTTTTTCGGGCAAAAAATAAATAACCGTCTGTTAGTGCTATTAATAGGTTAATAAATGCACCCATATTTCTGTAGCAGTGTTTTGAGTGATTTCTGGGTTTCTCTGGGAGCTCCTGGCATCTTCTGCATTTATTTACATGGGCTTCTCCCTGTTCTGCGTTTTCCTACAAATGCCTTGGGCTTCACTCTGAGCTGACTCACACTACCTCCCTCTCTCACTCTCTCCCCCTCCCTTTCTCACTTCATCCTCCTCCCTGTTTCCCAAGCTAACCCGCCCACTACTAATCCTAACTAACTAACAAACTTAACCCTACCACCCCATCATACGTACCTGTATTCCAGACCAGGCAACCACTTGTTCTGGTTCTGCACAAGAGAACCAAAGTGCCCCTATCTGGAAACTAGGAAAATCAGAAAATGTGCCTGGGACAATCACACGACAATCTAGCTAAATATAGATTTTTGTAACCTAAGTCATTTAGAAGGGGGGGTAGCTTAGATTAGACAGATCAATGTATTCCGGACAACCCCTTTAATATCTGTTGCTCTCATCCATCATAGGACTGGACTTAGGCTACCAGCCACTTGTAATTGCACTTGAGAAAGGACCAAGCCCGAAACGCGTTATGTTTGGTACTAAATAAAGTTGTTGAAGATTTGTTGCGATCCATTTGGTTTGTGCGCGCTCTACCCTATTCCTCCACCCCGATTGGTCCAGAACCCTGAGGGACCCTTCCTAACTAACTAACTAAATAACTAACAAACTTAACCCACCCACACCATTATACTTACCTGTATTCCAGACCAGGCCATCACTTATTCTGGATCTGCACAACAGAACGGAGGGGGCTTCTTCTTCATCCATCACTCCAAACAAGTTAATGTCAGTTGAAGGATAAGAACAACGGACTGTAATAACAGTAGTGTGAACATAATCTAATGTCTTATTATTTCTAATTGATTCCATTTCTAAATATTTATTAGACAGGGAAGAATTGAGACAATCGCTTCAGTCTCTGAAATCCAACAATGCGGCTTTGACTATTGATACATGGCGGTATCTGATTTCCTGATCTATTGCATAGATTCTTCTTGTGTCGTGCCATGCCTACACAAATGCCTCATTATCAAAGAACAACAGAAAATAATTGAAACATGATCATCTCAGCGCCATCCAGATTTACGGCTTTAATGAACAATTTCCTTGGATTTCAACACAGTGAAAAATATTAGTCAGCAGAAGGTCATGAAAAAACATCAGGACTGCTAATGACTATTATGGAAGACCTGGACTGGAATCCTCCGTTACATTACTAGTCTTCTATAGTTTCCAGAAGACATCTTTACGGCATCTTCTTTTCATTGTAAGTCATACACATTCATAAAGTGGTGCAGTGTCGAAATTGGGTGCCCCGGGCCCAACACTAGAATTCATTTCGGGGCCTAGTATAAAGATAAGCGCCTCCTATTCACACATTCCTAAAACTGCATTGACACATTTATTTTGATAATATTAGCCTAGTACCGATCCCTTACCTTGGACCATATTGACTATACTTTGGATAGGCTACCAGCCAGTTGAGAAAGGACCCAGCCCGAAACGCGTTGTGCTTGGTACTAAAGATTAGAAAGTTGTTGAAGATTTCTTGCGACCCATTTGGTTTGTGTGCGCTCTACCCTATTCCTCCTCACTCGATTCGTCCTTGGTACTTGGACCATTTTGGTCCACTGAGTCACCCTTGTCTTAGACTAGGGCCTACTTAGTTCCATGAGAAAGATGATTGGTTATAGGGGCCCTGCAATGACAGGAAGGAGACAAGGCCCAGGAGGAAGGATAATGGTTGACCTGCCTAAGCTGTTTGAGATGCTGTAACCTATCCATCTATATATAGTACAGTGAGTGTATTGTGCCATACACCACTCTTATAGGGGTTAGGGGTCTAGGGGCAGAGACCCAATGAGGGATTTACCTGTTCCTGTGTGGGTCATATGGAGCCTGAGGAAGTGCGAGTAGCATTGGCAGTGGAGGAGTTTCTCCCAATACTGATGTCTACTAAGATCTTACAGTGGCTTCAGTAAAAATGGGCTCGAGTCAGTCAGCATGGTGGGTGCAACACAGGGGAGTAACTTTAGGGGGGTGCAGAGGGCTCAGTCGCATCGGGGCCCAGGATCATAGGGGGCCCATAAGCACTGGCATCAGTATTGAGATTGCAACTTCTATCTGGCCCATAAGATAAGGAGACCCACAGATTACCCATTCAGATGTACCATAGTCCATGTAATACATGGACGGATCAATATGTCCAGAGGAGACCAGGGTTGTCTTTGCAGTGCAGATCTCCATTCTTAATGAGTGAATTGGTAGATTACCCTCCATTGCACCAGCAGTCTTCTCCAAGGACAATGCTCGTAGTAAATTACTGAATTGAATTGTTTTATCAATGTGTGGATTACACTGTTTAGTGTTTATTGCACTTCTCCAGGTTTCTGTTGGCTTCTGAAGGGTTAATAGTCCATTCTTAGGCCGCTTTATAAACAGCAGTGACTTTCACATGGCCTGTATTTCCTCAGAAGTGGCTGGAACAGAGGACCAGGCCACCTCATATTCACGACAGTGGAAAGAGACAGAGGGATAGAGTCGGGAATGAAGAGGAGACCCCATTTCCATCCATGTTTGTAGAGTGACCCGTGTATGGGTACTGTCTGACTAAGAGACTTGCGCCTATGTCACCCATGCCACGATCACTGCCCATTCATCTGTCACTTTGTCTCCTGTATCTTATATAGCAGGGACTGTAGCGGCCTACGATTGGGTCTCGGCAGTCGCATGGGTCATGCCGGCATGATGAGGACTGTGATTGGACCTCAGAGGTCACCTGGGCATACCGTCATGGCACTGCAAGACCCAAGTGACCACTGAGGTCCAATTACAAGCCCCAGTGGAACCTGACATCATTCAGAAGGCCGAGGATCCGCAACAAAGCCCAGGGGAGGTGAGTAACACTTTCTTATTTTTACTCACTTCCCTGGTCCAAATTATTACACTCTGGTGTCTGAAGGGACAGACTATAATAGCAGTTGGCTGGTGAACCCCAGAATTTCATGATCAGTTGAACCCAATTTTTTTGAAAAGTTCACAATGAAAACCAGGTCTCTATGTATGTGGGGGCTTTTTCCATTTTATTAGTGTATGGGCCACTCTGGAAAATTATACTATGTATAGGGGCTACTGTGGGACATTATACTGTGTGAAGGGACCACTGGACCATTAGTGTGTGAAGGGGTCACTGTGGGACATTATATTGTATGGGGCATTATACTGTATGGAGGGGACACGATGGGACATTATACAGTGTGGGGGCAACTATGGGACATTATACTGTGTGGAGGGCCAACTATGTATCATTATATTTTATGGGGGCCACTATGGGACATTATACTGTGTGGAGGGGCCTCTATGGATCATTATACTTCATGGGGCCACTATGGGACATTATACTGCCGGGCAGACCACTATGGAATAGAGATGAGCGAACACTATTCGAAACAGCCGTTTCGAATAGCACACTCCCATAGAAATGAATGGAAGCGGCCAAATTTTGCCGGCAGCCAGTCACTTAACCGCCCGCGTGCCGGCTACGTCCATTCATTTCTATGGGAGCATGCTGTTTCGAATAGTGTTCGCTCATCTCTACTAGGGAACATTCTATCACAGGACTCTTTGGTGTAAATGGGGGCGGGGGTCCCCTGGATGTTTCACATCAATCTTCCAGCCACAAGACAATCCATGATGCTCTTCTGACAGGGGAATCTGCTATGTACAATATGTAGATAACTGATAGTCAGCATTTCTACTCCATTACCATAATTTTTTTTCACCAGACTTTCCATTCATGGATGAGATGAGATAAGCGATCTAGGCCGTGTCACACATGATCTATGCGTCTGTGCGCTGTAGCTTTTATGGCCTATTTTGAGCCTATTCTGCAGTGACAATGTAATCTTGTGCGCACCACACCTATCAGTATTCCAGAGTGATGGGAAATAGGATTATCCACATGTGCAACATCAAAGATTTGCTTCTCCCCATATGTTTGGAATGAGGATCTCTCGGCTTATGACTGAGTCAGGATGCTTCCTTTGGCTTCATACCATGAATTGGATAAAACCACTTAGATGAAGGTCATGGGTTGTGACGGTTTAATATCACCACCTACACACAGATTGCCTCTAATGAGCCCCATTACTGGGTCCCTTAGGCCTTTAGGTCTGGTCTATATTATGGCTGTAAATCCCCAAACCAACACAATCCTACACTATCGTCCAACCCTAGGTGTTCTAGGTTCACTTCAGTACAACCATGTAGAAGTCATAACTTCTTATTTTCCTCTTGCAGTTTGAGGACTTGTTTTTTGTAAGATGACTTGAACTTTTTTAATGACATCATTTTAGGGTGTCCATAAATTATGTCCTTATTTAGAATTTTGTTAACTATTTCTGGTGGAATAAAATAATATTTTATAACATTATTTCTATTTTTTTCTTTCTGTTTTACACTTTCAGCATGTAACATAGCTCACCCGCAACCTTTATTTTTTGAGTCGATGCAGATATGACGATACTTAATTTAAGTAGTTTGTTTATATTTTGTTAATTTTATACAACACTTTTATTTATTTTTTTAGAAAAAATCATTTGTCTTTGCATAGTTTTTTTCTAAAAGCTATAACTTTTTTTTTTTTTACAGCTAGCTGAGGGCTTGTTTTTTTGCATAGTGAGCTGTGCTTTTTATTTCACAAACAGATGATAGATAGATAGATAGATAGATAGATAGATAGATAGGAGATAGATAGATAGATAGATAGATAGATAGATAGATAGATATCACATTTTGATCACTTTTTATCTCTCGCTGTCTGTGTGTACAGTGGCGTTTCCTGGAGGGGGGGGGGGTATGATGTTCACCAAGTGGGATAAATAATGCATTAGTTTTATAGTATAGATCATATAACAGTTATTGATGTCAGGGCCATTTTAACACATTTGTGGGCCCTGTGCAAGTGTTTCATCGCCCCATCGCCACCATCGCCCCATCGCCACCACCTACAAATACTGACACACAAATTCTAATGCCCTCTCAATGGCCCCGACATAGTATAACTCCCTCTAGTGGCTAATGCTTCCCTAGTGGCCCGATAATGCCCCTAATAATGATCCCTTCCAAGTTGCCCCCACATTTTCATGTACTCTCACAGATACAGAAAAGCTGTATTAAAGGGGTTGTCCCATCACAAGGATCCTATCTATACTGCTTGTTAATGTGGATGTAAGACATTTCCTAAATACACTGCTTCAGCAAAACTGCTTTGTTTGTCCACTATTTTACTTTATTCACTTCATTGTTGACACAGCCCTGACTTATCTGCTCAAAAGTCAAGTGATGTATCTGCCTGCTGTCAGGGGGGAGGGAGGAGGGGCTAAGTGCATCGGAGTGAGCCTGTGTTTCTAGCTATTCCTGTGTCTACACCATGTGACCTACCTCCCTGCTATCAGATAGGGGAGAGGAGCTGCTTTCATTTCTGAACTCGTCTTCTGTTCTCCCAGTTATCAGGCTAGCTAATTCAATTGTGTTCATTATGGCAGAGACAGGCAGTCTCTGTATGTAACACAGAATGGAGTTGCTCTTGCATGTACTTCATAGTCCAATATTGTGCATATAGTGTTGTTTGAGGACCTTTGATGACATCACAGGCCCTTCAGCCGCCCCATAGGATCACGCTATGTGGTGGGCGGAGCTACACGCTACACGCTAATTTGGGGGTGGAGCTAAACGGAAGGTTGCATGTGAAACCCCACCCACCAAAAGAAGATTTTACAGCAGTGAAGACTGGTGAGTATGCGACGTGGGAATACCCCTTTAAGCAATGGGGAAAAAAATTGTTTGGCAACTAACACACCCATCCTGCATTCAGCTCTCACGCTGGACAGTGTGAGTTGATCCTCCCAGTGTCAGTTGATCCTCACACTTCCCAGAGGGAAGAGCTGAATGCAGGATGGGCGTGTTTAGTGAAGATGTAGCCGTGCTCAGTAATAGAAGAAAACTCCCCCTGTGCTCGAAAATCCTCATTTGAATAAAGATTAAAAGTGTTTTTTCTCTGCATCCCTGGGGCTCTGAAACATAAGAAAGGTATGGTATTTGTTCTGCTAACAGCATCTACAGTACTATGGAAGCGTTTTAAAGTAGCTGCGGGCAGTGGTAGACTTTAATATGCACAATAGTATACAAGCTCTCCCCCTCCCCTTCATTATTATTGGGTAAAAATCATGACCTCTGGTGCTTTCCCCCACTCTAAAATCAGTCATGTGACATGCCCAGGGTGTAAGACCACCCCCCAAAAAAATCTTGGCATAAACTCTAATGGCCACAAAGACAAAAAACACCATTTCCAGTGGCAGTAGTTCAATTGGTTTATATACAGGTTCCCCAGCTTTTTATGTTACGGGACTACTGCAGGCTCTTCCATATGTGAAGAGGTCACTGCTGAGGCCTGTGATTGGACCTCTATATAGACCAAAGGAGTGGCTGCTACAAAGAGGTGAGTACTGGTCTGTTAGGTTATAGCCCTAATATATAATAAAAATAGGAACTGGACAAACCCTTTAAAATCCTATGTAAACCAATGGGGGAAGTAGCATTAAAATTAAAATAATAGTAAAATAATATAGTAATAAGTATACATACAGTATGTACAATATATATATATATATATATATATATATATATATATATATATATAATTTTAAATCTAATCTTTTATATGATGTTATTATCTTCTTATACATACGAGTCGGCAAGCCTGCGCTATGTATGATATTGCAGCCCCATTGCAGTATCTGAAACCTGACAAATCTACTCATTAAGTCGACATGACTAAACATACAGAGAATTTCCCGCATCATTCGTTGTGTTTTTCAGGCTTCCACCCTCTTGAAGTAATGCTCTGTAAAGGCTTGTGGTTTCAGAAAGGACATGTGCTTTCAGAGAAATGTCTGTAATAAGCCCATTTTGGTATTTATGCCTTAAATAAGGACTTGGAGAACACCCAGTAATACATTTCTTGTCCAAACACCAAGGCATGGTGGTAATAAAATGTAAAACATACCAACTGTCTCCCTGTATTTATTTAAGAGAAAGTGTATTTGTTTCATGTAACACTTCATTCCCAAATATAATTTTAAGTAAAAAGTAGCCTGCGTTTATTCAAGGGGTTTACGCATGGATTGAGCAAAAAGTAGCTAAGAAAAACTACTAAGTGTCTGCAAGAGGGAAAAGAATGGATAGATAATGATAGATAGATAGATAGATAGATAGATAGATAGATAGATAGATAGATAGATAGGAGATAGATAGATAGATAGATAGATAGATAGATAGATAGATAGATAGATAGATATGAGATGATAGATAGATAGATAGATAGATAGATAGATGATTGATAGGTAGATAGATAGATAGATAGATAGATAGATAGATAGATAAATAGATAGATAGATAGATAGATAGATAGATAGATATGAGATGATAGATAGATAGATAGATAGATAGATAGATAGATAATTGATAGGTAGGTAGATAGATAGATAGATAGATAGATAGATAGATAGATAGA